>NC_057794.1:97877350-98100949 GCF_018294505.1 Triticum aestivum
TGACATAGAGTTTTGACTCTTCTCTTCTCAAATTTCACTAAAAAAATTTAGGATCACGCGGGTATCTTGGAATCGTTTCGATGGATTTGTGACGAGAACATTGTTCTTGGTGCTTCCTGTCATTTAGGGGTTGTGGCAGTGTCCCGGGGAGTTGAGCTCCGAGGTGTTGTCGTCATAATTTTATCGTTGCAGTTCTGGAATACCTGAGTTTAGTATGCCGACATCGAAAATCTCTTTTATGCAGTTGTTGGTGAGATAACCTCGACGCCACCCAGTACTGGGGCGGGAGTTCAGGAGTATTGCCATAACTTGTATAACGTATGCTTTTCGAAGGTTGAGGTAGATGGTTTCCGGAGTTTTTATCGGTTATGTGTTGAAGGATGGATACAGCTGGATGTAGGATTTGCTAGATTTGGGTGAGATATTATGCTTCCCTGTATCCCCAACACCTGATTGCATAACCGGAAAGGTTCGGGAGTTTCATAGGTGGGAATTCTTGTAGCTCTAGTTCTTCTTCCACGGATATTTGGTTTGAGATTGGGATTTCTTACCGAGTATTCGTTCTTGATCCGTACCTTGTTGATTTTTTCCTCTACCTAAATTCTAAGTGGCTTCTCAATTTATGGATATGTGACCATTTCAAGTGGAATGCATTCGTTCTTATGTTCGGATGTGAAGACTATATGTTGCAATTTCAACCCGCTTGATTCAGCTTCATTTTATCTGTCAATGTGCTAACGGATGTCACCCTCTTCAGGATGGCTCCCGCTAAGAGCAGCAGTCAAAATCAGAATCAGGATCCGCCACCTCCTCCTCCTCCTTCGGAGGCATGGCAAGCTGTGATGGCCGCAACCAATGCAAACACGCAGTTGATCATGCAAATTCTTCAAGAGCGCAATCAAGCGAACCAAGGCAACCAAGGCAACAATCAGAATCACTTTGTTACACTCAACCAGTTCCTTGCTAACCAGCCAAAGACCTTCAACAATTGTGTTAAGGCAACTGATGCTGACGATTGGCTCGTGAACTTGTGCAAGCATTTCGAGTGCAGTAACGTCAGGCCTGAGGACTTTGTCAAGTTCGCTTCCTTCCAACTCAAAGACCAAGATGCAGAATGGTTCCAGCAGTACAAGGATTCCAGAGGAGGCCGTGTGATTACCTGGGATGAATTCCGTCAAGACTTCAAAGCTCATCATATTCCTCAGAGCATGGTTGAAAGCAAGCGTGAGGAATTCTGCAACCTGAAGCAAGGCTCTTTGTCTGTCTATGACTACAACAAGTTGTTTCAGAAGCTCGCCCGCTTCGCTAAGCAGGACGTCCCGGATGAGAAGAGCATGATATACGAGTTCAGGGGAGGTCTCAGAGAAGAAATCCAGCTAGCTCTTGTTCTCTTTGAGCCCTTGAGGTACGATGAGTTCTACAACATGGCATTGAAGCAAGAGGCTGCTCAACTGAGGTGTGATGCTTCCAAGAAGCGAGTCAGAGATGCTACTCCTTCCTCTACTCAAGTGGCCAAGCAGCAGAAGTATTGGCTTCCTCCTCCTCCATTCCATCAGCCGTATCAAAAGAGCAAAGGTGGCAGTGGATCTTCCCACCCACCCAACCCTGGCTTTCAGAACAAGACTTCGTCTCAAGCTCCAAGATCGAGTGCTCTGTATCACCGTCCGCTTTCAGAGGTCACGTGCAACAAGTGCCAACAGAAGGGTCACTATGCCAACAAATGCTTCAACCAGAGGCGTCTCCCTCCTCCTCCTATGAGATCGGCAAGTACAGTTGTGGTCAAGCATAACCCCAAGCACGCCAAGGTCAATTTGATGAATGCAGCTCAGGCAGAGGACTCGTCAGATGTCATCATGGGTAACCTCCCTGTTAACGATATTCCAGCTAAAGTTCTTTTTGACACTGGTGCATCGCATTGTTTCATCTCAAGACCCTTTGCATCTAGGCATGGGTTGGTCTTGCAAATTTTGCCTAGACCGTTACCAGTTGTCTCTCCCGGTAGGCGCATGCATGCTAACTCCATTGCTCCGGATGTTACTATCACTTTGGGTGGCTACAAATTTCTATCTTCTCCTTCGGTTCTTGGTGACTCGGATATTGATCTTATTCTTGGAATGGATTGGCTTTCTAAGCACAAAGCTCAGCTTGATTGTGCTGCCAGGCAGATTCAATTGACTCATTCGTCTGAGGAATTGTCTTTGCTGGTCGTGATGATACAATCCGTCTGTTTTCTCCCAATGAGAAGGGTGAACTGGATGCCATCTCGCAAATTCCAATCATTTGCGAATATCAAGACGTCTTTCTAGAAGAGCTTTCAGGAATGCCTCCGCACCGGCCAGTTGAATTCGTCATCGATCTTGAGCCTGGCACGGAACCGGTTTGCAAGCGTCCCTACAAGCTCGGACCTGAAGAGTTAAAGGAGCTGAAGAAGCAACTCGATATTCAAGAGCGAATGGGTCTCATCCGGCCTAGTTCTTCTCCGTGGGGTTGTGGAGTTCTTTTTGTGAAGAAGAAGGATGGAACGGACCGACTTTGTGTTGACTACTGTCCATTGAACAAGAAGACTATCAAGAACAAAAACCCACTTCCCAACATCAACAAGCTGTTCAAACAACTCAAAGGTGCCCAAGTATTCCCCAAGCTTGATCTCCGTATGGGTTATCACCAGATTCGAATCCGTGAGCAAGATATTCCCAAGACGGCTTTCAGGACAAGCTATGGTTCATATGAATACACTGTCATGTCTTTTGGCCTCGTCAACGCTCCTCCGACTTTCTCTCGCATGATGAACTTCATCTTCAACGCCTACACCAATGACTTTGTTTTGGTCTATCTCGACGACATTCTGGTCTTTTGGAAGAACAAGGAAGATCATGCCAAGCACTTGCGTTTGGTACTTGATAAGCTCAGGGAACACCAGTTCTACGCCAAGTTCTCAAAGTGCGAATTTTGGCTCGATGACGTTCTTTATCTTGGGCATATCATCTCTGCCAAGGGCATTGCGGTGAATCCTGAGAAGGTGACTGCAATTGTGAATTGGGAACCACCTCAGAACGTGAGGCAACTCCGTAGCTTCCTCGGTCTAGCAAGCTACTGTCGAAGGTTCATGGAGAACTTTTCAAAGATCGCGAAGCCTCTCTCAAATCTTCTCCAGAAGCACATCAAGTACGTTTGGTCTCTGGAGTGTGACATTGCTTTCAACACTTTGAAAGAGAAATTGGTCACTACTCCAGTTCTGACTCCTCCTGATGAATCCAAACCGTTCGAGGTCTTCTGCGATGCCTCTCTCCAAGGTCTCAGTGCAGTGTTGATGCAAGAGAAGAAAGTTGTGGCTTATACCTCTCGCTAGTTGAAGCCCAACGAGAAGAACTACCCCACTCATGACCTCGAGTTGGCGGGAGTTGTGCATGCTCTTTTGACTTGGAGACATCTCTTATTGGGAAGAAAAGTGGACATCTTCACTGACCACAAGAGTCTCAAGTACATCTTCACTCAGCCTAATCTCAACCTCAGGCAGACTTGATGGGTCGAAATGATTCAAGAGTATAATCCGAGTATCGAGTATACTCCAGGCAAGGTCAATGTGATTGCTGACGCATTGAGCAGGAAGGCTTATTGCAATAGTCTGATTCTCAAGCCTTATCAACCCGAGCTTTGTGAAGATTTCCGCAAACTCAATCTGCAAGTTGTTCCTCAAGGTTTCCTCGCCAACCTTCAAGTCTCTCCTACCTTGGAAGACCAGACTCGCGAGGATCAACTTCTTGATGCTATGGTGAAGAAGGTGAAGATTGGGATTGCCAAGAGCCAACCCAAGTACAAGTGCTATCGCCTTGATGACAAGAATACTCTCTTCTTCGAGGGTCGTATTGTTGTGCCCAAAGGTGACCTTCGTAAAGTGATCATGAACGAGGCTCACAATTCACTCCTCTCCATCCACCCTGGAAGCACGAAGAGGTATCAGGATCTCAAGCAGGCTTATTGGTGGACTCGAATGAAGCGCGAGATTGCTCAATTTGTGAATGAGTGTGATGTCTACAGAAGAGTGAAGGCAGAACACCAAAGGCCAGCTGGTCTCCTCCAACCTCTTGCCATTCCGGAATGGAAGTTTGAGCACATTGAGATGGACTTCGTGATTGGGTTTCCAAAGTCCAAGCGTGGCAATGATGCTATATTCGTTGTCATCGACAAACTCACTAAAGTGGCTCACTTTCTGCCTATCAAAGAGTCAATCACTGCAGCTCAATTGGCGGAGCTGTATACCTCTCGGATTGTCTCGCTGCACGGTATTCCACAGGTGATCTCTTCAGACCGTGGCAGCATCTTTACCTCCAAGTTTTGGGATTCTTTTCAGAAGGCCATGGGCACCAACATCCGCTTCAGCACAGCTTTCCATCCTCAAACTAGCGGTCAAGTCGAGCGTGTCAACCAAATTCTTGAAGATATGCTCAGGGCTTGTGTGATCTCCTTCGGCATGAAGTGGTAGGATTGTCTTCCATATGCTGAATTCTCCTACAATAACAATTTTCCAGCAAGTTCGGGCAAGGCCCCATTCGAAATTCTGTATGGCAGGAAGTGCCGTACTCCTCTCAACTGGTCTGAAACCGATGAATGTCAACTTCTGGGAAATGACTTAATCACAGAGGCAGAGGAGATGTGTAAAGTCATTCGAGATAACCTCAAAGCAGCGCAATCGCGCCAGAAGAGCTACTATGATAGTAAGCACCATGATTTGGCTTTCGAGATCGGAGATCATGTTTACCTCCGCGTCTCTCCAATGAAAGGTACTCATCGCTTCGGTATCAAAGGGAAGCTTGCCCCTAGATACGTGGGACCTTTCAAGATTGTCAGCAAGAGAGGCGATCTCGCCTATCAACTCGAGCTTCCTTCAAACTTTGCAAATGTGCATGATGTGTTCCATGTCTCTCAGCTCCGCAAGTGCTTCAAGACTCCTGACCGCACCGTCAACTTCGAAGACATTGATCTACAAGAAGATCTCTCTTATCCTGAGCACCCAGTTGCTATTCTTGAAGAGACTGAACGCAAGACTCACAATAAGTCAATCAAATTCCTCAAAGTCAAGTGGTCACACCATTCCGACCGTGAAGCCACCTGGGAACACAAGGATCACCTCCGTTCTGTGTACCCGACGTTCTTCCAGTCCTAGATCTCAGGATGAGATACTTTCGTAGTGGTGGAGTGTTGTAACACCCCGGATATGATTTACCTAATATGTAATCCAACTCTTGCCGTTTCCGGCGTTAAGTTATTTTATTTTCTCGGGTTCGGGTTTTTGTCTCCGTGCATTGTTGTTGTTGTCTTGCATCTCATATCATGTCATCATGTGCATTGCATTTGCATACGTGTTCGTCTCATGCATCCGAGCATTTTCCCCGTTGTCTATTTTGCATTCCGGTGTTCCGTTCTCCTCCGGTGGTCATTTCTACCTTTCTTTCGTGTGTGGGGATTAAAAATTTCCAGATTGGACCGAAACTTGCCAAGCGGCCTTGGTTTACTACCGGTAGACCGCCTGTCAAGTTTCGTACCATTTGCACTTCGTTTGATGCTCCAATGGTTAACCGAGGGACCGAAAAGGCCTTGTTTGTGTTGCAGCCCAACACCCCTCAATTTTTGCCCTAAACCCACCAAAACCCTCTCCATCATCTAGAGCGTTCAATCACGATCGTGTGGCCGAAAACCGCACCTCATTTGGACTCTCCTAGCTCCCTCTATGCCTATTTAAAGAACCCCCTCCGAAAATCCTGGGTCTCCTCTTCCCCCTAACCCTAAATCTACTCGCGTCGCGCCGGACACGTCCGATTCCAGCCGGACACATCGCCGCCGCCCTCTCCTGTCATGCCACGTGGCAGGCGCCGCTGCCCCCGCGCCACCGGCCCGGCGAGCCCGCGGGAGGCCCTCTCGGCCCGGCTCCAGCGCGCTGCCGCCCCTGCACGCCTCCTCCTTCCTCGCTCGAGCCGGCCGCCGCTCTCCGCCCTCAGCTCCGGCACCGGCGAGCTCCCGGCTGACATGCCCCGCCGCTGCCGCTTGCCGGCACGCCGCGCCGCCCCGCCGCCACGCCGCTCCCCGCCATTGCCGGCGACTCCTCCGGCCAGATCCGGGCAGGAGCCGGCCGGATCCGGCGAACCGACCCCTCTCCGGCCACCTCCCTCGACTTCGGCAGCCCCATCGACATTTCCGGCGATCCTCGGTTCGCGTGATGCTACAGTGATCTCAGATCTGAGATCTGATTCGGTTGACTTTCCTCCCGAAACCCTAGATATTTTGCATTCTTCATCATACCGTAACTTTGCATCCGTGGATCCGTTTTGGGCATATAGCATATCAAAATGTTCGTCTCAGAGAGTACATCATTTCATTGCATCATTTTCTTTTGAGTTCATCTTGATGCCCGAAATGCTGTTGGAAGAGTGCTATTTGAGATAATTGTCAGATCTACTGCTCCAAATTGCTATTTGTTATTTTTGCCATGATTATTGTGTGCATGATATGCCCCTGAGCTCTACATGAGTTTTGTTATATGCTTTGCCATCTTTCCAGAGGTGTCATCCATGTATTTTTGTGATGTGTGTGGTGACTAGCACAAGCTTGCCAAGTGGAGCATTCGTTAATGCTGATTTCAGGGACTTAGCAATTCCACTAAGTCCTTGATCTGTTTTTATCAATATGCCATATGTTCATGTTGTTTCCTACTGATCCGTGCCCCTTTTGAGGGTGATCAGTAAGGATGATTTCTTAATCTTGTAGTGCTCTATCCATCCATGTCTTTGTTTGCAATTATGGAGCACACTAGCTTGAGTCAATCGAGCTCTAATTTTGCTTTTCGTGAATCTGGGCAGATTGTCTACTTGTTAGCGATTTTGTCGAGGATGTTGTAGTTGATCCATGCAGGCTATGTTATTGTTCTTGCCATTTATAACTTGTATAATGTGTATTCTTGATGGGTGTATGTTATGTTGATGACTTTTGTTAAGCTCTTTGAGTAGCTCCATGCCATGCTTTACTTTGCCATGTTCAGGCCCTGTAGCATATAGGTTTCATGCTCCAAAGTGTGCCTACCTGATCTGAAATTCCAGACAAGTGTTAATTTCACTAAGTCTGAAATCTGTTTATCAATTGCACTTTTGCCATGCTTGTTAGAACCTGTTAATGGATGAATTGGCCGTAGCTCAGTGTTCATCTTTTATTAAGCTTCATGAATGGATCACTGCCATGTATTGTGTTGCCATGTTTGGGTGTTGTAGCATGTTAAGCTTGTTGCATTTAGATGGCTACTTGCTGTATATCGCAGACCGGTGCCATATTTGAATTGCTTGTCATTTCCAAACCGTGTCTCCGATTCCGGCGTTCTTTATATCATTTTCAAGCGAAACCATCTCCCCTTTCCAGTGGCACACTTGGATTTCCAAGTTGAGGCCAGGTTCATTCATTCCTTGTCAAATCTTCCATATGCATCACTTATCGCATCCCGCATAGCATACCATGTTTGCATCATGTGTTTGAGCTTTGCACGTGGTTGATTGTGTTCTTGTTGCTTGTTTGTCTTGTTTGGGTAGAGCCGGGAGACGAGTTCGCTAACGAGGAGCCCGTTGAGTTTGCTTTCGAGGATCCAGTCAACTCTGACAACTTTGCAGGCAAGATGATCACACCCTCGAAATCACTTCTATCTTTGCTTTGCTAGATGCTCGCTCTTTTGCTATGCCTATGCTATGATGCCTACCACTTGCTTATCATGCCTCCCAAATTGCCATGTCAAACCTCTAACCCACCATGTCCTAGCAAACCGTTGATTGGCTATGTTACCGCTTCGCTCAGCCCCTCTTATAGCGTTGCTAGTTGCAGGTGAAGATTGGAGACCGTTCCTTGTTGGAACATTATTTTTTTCTTGTTGGGATATCATTATATTATCTTGTTATCTTAATGCATCTATATACTTGGTAAAGGGTGGAAGGCTCGGCCTCTCGCCTAGTGTTTTGTTCCACTCTTGCCGCCCCAGTTTCCGTCATATCGGTGTTATGTTCCCAGATTTTGCGTTCCTTACGCGGTTGGGTGATAATGGGAACCCCTTGACAGTTCGCCTTGAATAAAGCTTCTCCAGCAATGCCCAACATTGGTTTTACCATTTGCCACCTAGCCTCCTTTTCCCTTGGGTTTCCGGAGCCCGAGGGTCATCTTATTTTAAACCCCCCCGGGCCAGTGCTCCTCTGAGTGTTGGTCCAACCTGTCAGCTGCCGGTGGCCACCAGGGGCAACTCTGGGCTGGCCTACCCGTACCTAAGACAATCTGAGTGTGCCCTGAGAACAGATATGTGCAGCTCCTATCAGGATTTGTCGGCACATTTGGGCGGTGTTGCTGGTTTAGTTTTACCTTGTCGAAATGTCTTGTAACCGGGATTTCGAGTCTGATCGGGTCTTCCCGCTAGAAGGAATATCCTTCGCTGACCGTGAGAGCTTGTCATGGGCTAAGTTGGGACCCCCTATAGGGATTTGAACTTTCGAAAGCCGTGCCCGCGTTTATGGTCAGATGGGAATTTGTTAATGTCCGGTTGTAGATAACTTGAACCTTAACTTAATTAAAATGAATCAACTGTGTGTGTTACCGTGATGGTCTCTTCTCGGCGGAGTCCCGGAAGTGAACACGGTGTTGGAGTAATGCTTGCCGCAGGATGTTCTCTAGTTATTCGTTCGCGCTTTGCCTTCTCTCATCGCTCTCTTTTGCGAGCAGGTTAGCCACCATATATGCTAGTCGCTTGCTGCAGCTCCACATATTTACCTTGCCTTACCTATAAGCTTAAATAGTCTTGATCGCGAGGGTGCGAGATTGCTGAGTCCCTGTGGCTCACAGTTTACTTCCAAACCAGATGCAGGGCCTGATGACTCCGTTCTAGATGACGCGCTTGAGCTCAAGTGGGAGTTCGACGAGGACTCACGCCGTTACTATGTGTCTTTCCCTGATGATCAGTAGTGGTGCCCAGTTGGGGCGATCGGGACCATGTCGCATGTTGGGTTTATCTTTTATTTTGGCACCGTAGTCGGGCCATGAGTGATTGGATGATGTAATGCTATTTATGTACTTTGTTTGACGTGGCGAGTGTAAGCCAACTATGTACCTTCCCCTTTTATTATCTATATTACATGGGATGTTGTGAAGATTGCCTAACTTGCGACATTGCTTTCAATGCGGTTATGCCTCTAAGTCGTCCTTCGACACGTAGGAGATATAGCCGCATCGAGGGCGTTACATCCTTTCTATGAGAATAAGTAGTATGCCAAATCTATTGATTGTCATCAATTTAATTGGTGAAGGATAAGAATAATGTAATCCTTATTCTTATTTCATCCAAGTGATTAATTTCCTATTCCGGAGGCTCATCAAATTCCTGATTTCAATTGTTTCATCTTCTCTTTTCCCGGAGTTCCAACCTTTACAATTTTTTCACCACGAAGATCCATCTAAATCATTGCAAGGATTCACCTTGTGTTTTCATTTTCTCTTTCTTTTTATTCTTTTGTTACCGGAGTTTCTTCATGGAGGCTATACATGAGGCTTCATCAAGGATTATTTCCTTCTCGAAGCGTTCATTGAGATTCTTTTCTAAGGAGCTCAAGCATTCTTCATCTTGCATCCGGAGTACAATTCTTTGTTCCGTATCATTGGAGGTGGTATTTTGTCATTCTTGATAATTTGAATTCATGTTTCATGATTCACATGTTGTCATGAATGAGATATTTTAAATCCATCAATCTCGTCATTGGAGTTATCTTGGGTCATATTTCACCTAAAGCCTTCTCTAAGGTTTGTTTCTATTATGGTGCTTATAAATGATCCAAGGTCTTCATTTATCCTTTCCGGTGCGATATACTTTCTCATCTCCTTGTTCTTATCAACCCAATTCTTTTTCCCGTGAGTGGCAGAATGTCACCTCATATTTTGAGTTGTATTCCATAAGACTGTATCAAGCTTATTCTTTTCGTTGTTGGTTTTCCAACAACTCCGTTCTAGCATTTGTTGTAAGCGTGCTCCCTCAAGATGTTGCTTCCCTTCGTTCATTCCATTCCATTCTTAATTTTGTTCCGAAGGCTTTGTGATGTTGCTCTCTTCAACCCATCTTTTCGTTTTAACAGGATCGTGTTCTTTTCTTGGTTTATCCTTTTAAACCAGAGTGTTGTGTCCCTTTTGCTCAAGCTATTTCATTTTATCAAGGCTTCATCCCTTTTCAACCGAAGTGCTACCCGTATTGGTTCTTTCTTTTTCCTCTTTCTTAACGGAGTGCTTTCAACTTTGTTCATCTCCGTTGTATTCTTTTCTCGAAATGGCTAAACCTTTTCAAGGTTCTTTGGTTTCACTCATTCGTCAAAAAAGCAACTTAGTTTTACCTCTTCTCTTTCTTCTCCATTGTCCCTCCGGTGCCATTCTAGATCTCGGGACGAGATCCTCTCGTAGTGGTGGAGTGTTGTGACGCCCCAAGACCGATGTGCCAGGTATCTTCCAGTTATTCGCTGTTGTTGCCATGTCATTTGCTTGTGTGTCGCATCTTACCATGTGCATCATGTGCATTGCATCTTCATGTTTTCAAAACTTGCATCCGTCCGGGTTCTCCGAGTTCTCTCCGTTGTCCGTTCTGAGCCCAACCACACTTGCACGCGCCCGCGGCATGTCCGAAATAGCATTTTATAAGTGGCTAGAAAATGTTCTCGGAATGGGTTGAAAGTTGGCGTGCGGTCTTATTATAGTGTAGATAGACCGCCTGTCAAGTTTCATCGCTTTCAGAGTTCGTTTGATAGCCCAACCGTTAAACTATAGCGGCAATAGTAGCCGGTCTAACGTCGGACGTTTTCGGTCTCTGGAAACAGTCGCCGGGCCTCCCTCTCTTCTCTTCTCTCAGCTCGAGACCGTCTACACAGCCCACTACCTACCGCCAGGCCCAACCTAACCTCTCTGTCAGTCCGCGGCACTCCTCGCACGCGCATCTAAAAAGTTGTCCCGGACCCGACCCGAGCAGTCGTCACCGTTGGGTCCGGATCATCCCCTAACATCTACAAAACATCTCCGTTTTTCTTTTTGGTCTCCCTAACCTATTTATTCGTGACCGTCCGATTAAGATCGGAGGGACCTTTTCCCCTAAACCTAAACGGCCTGCTATATATATATATATATACAGGGCAAACCCTAAAATCTAGGGACATTGTCCCATCCACCAAATCCCTCTCCTCTCCGCCGCCACCCACTCACCATCCCCATCGGGATCCTCCCAGATCCATCCACCCATTCCCAACCGATCCCGACCAACTCCCTCATTTTCAGCATCGGGCCAACCTCCTCCTCCGCTGGATCCACCCAATCCCGCAACCTCCTCCCGCAGCACGCCCATCCTCAAGCCCCTGCCCCGAGCCTTCCCGTGCTCCTCCTCCTCGCCTCGTCGTCCGGCGCCGCCGCCAGGGACTGAATCAGCTAGCAAGATGAGCGCCGATGCCTGCTTCTTCTTCATCTTCTCGGGCTCCTTCTATTTACTTCTCTCATCACCCTTCTTTTCTCTCTTTCTATGAGCAGGGGATCGCCATCGACAGCCGCAGCAGCGGATCTCCATGGACCCCGGCCGCCGACTCGAAGCTCCCCGTCACCAAGACCCGTGCCCCTGCTTCCCTGAGACCCGCGTCGTCACGGCCGTGCTCCTTCCGCGAGCGTGCCTTGCCGTCGTCCAGCCGTGCGCGTCGTCACCCGTTCGTCTCCGATGGATCCACGAAGCCGCCCGTACGGGACCTCGTCAGCCTCCTGCTCCTTCGCCGCCCCGCGTCCCGCGCCATGGAAGCCCGTGTGAGCTCCCAGTGCCGCCTCGTCCTTGCTCCACCACCATCTCCGGGAGGCAACGCTCGCGCCGCTGTTTACCTGTCGCTGCCGTTTTCCTTCAGAAACGAGCAGAGTGCAGCGTCCCTGCCCTTCGTTGACCGATTCCAGATCGACCGCGCCCTCCCCGTCGATCGCCTGGGCCACCCCTCTCGCGCCTCCAAGGCCCAGGGAGCCTCCTCAGCCTGGCAGCGACCGGCCCAGCCGCAAGCCCCGAGGCCCAGCTCCCTCCTTTACGCGAAGCCTAGCTACAGCAGCGTGCCAGCCGCCACAGCGTCCCGATCGAGTGCCTGGGCCGGCCTCGACTTGCGCTTCTTCGTGGCCCAGCAAGACGTTGAGGCCCAGCCTCTCCACCAGCCGGTCTCCTCTCCGAACGGGCCGAGGCCCAATTTGAGCAGCTCCCCAGCTCTGCTCCAGATCCAGCCCGTTACATGTTTTTTTCCAGCGATTTTCCTAATTTTCCAGATGCTGCCTATTTTGCAGAAAAGTCCCCCTAGATCATGCATATAATAACTCCACAACTGTGCATCGGATCTAAATATATTATATATAAAACTTGCTTAGTTTTTCATCTAGTTACATATTATGCCATTTTCATCCATGTTTAACATGTTTAAAATGTTGTTTGATTAATTTTTGCTCTATGTCATGTTAAAATGCTTTAATTCATAACTATTTAACCGTAGCTCCAAACCTAACAAACTTTATATGTAAATGGGGTAGAAAAATGCCTAGTTTAACATGATGCACTCATCTAGCATGTTTAACAACTCTAAAATATGGTTTAGGGCAGAACAGGACCTAACCTAATTTATGCATATGGGGAATTACCGAAATTGTTGTTCGTTGTTTCCGGCCTCACTTAAACTTGACTAGATAGGTAGTTTTACTTTCCTTCACCTCTTGCCATGTTAATCAACATTTAATTTTTGTTGGGTACTTAAACGAGATCGGACTAAATAACTTGAATGTGGCGTTTCGTCAATATGCAACGGAGTTGCATATTGAGCTCCACTTAATTTTATGATTGTTTGTGCACTTTGCCATGCCATGCATATTTAAACCGGACATGCATCATACTTGATTGTGCATCATGCCATGCTTATGTGGTGGTTGTTTACCATGATTGTTTGCTTCTTTCCGGTGTGGCTTCTTCGGGTTGGTTCCCATAACGTCACGTTTGTGAGGACCCGTTCGACTACGTCTGTTTGTCTTCTTCATGGACTCGTTCTTTCTCCTTGCGGGATTTCAGGCAAGATGGCCATACCCTCGAAATCACTTCTATCTTTGCTTGCTAGTTGCTCGCTCTTTTGCTATGCCTATGCTGCGATACCTACCACTTGCTTATCATGCCTCCCATATTGTTGAACCAAGCCTCTAACCCAACTTGTCCTAGCAAACTGTTGATTGGCTATGTCACCACTTCGCTCAGCCCCTCTTATAGCGTTGTTAGTTGCAGGTGAAGATTGAAGTTTGTTCCTTGTTGGAACATGGAGATGTTGTTCCTTGTTGGAAAATGTTTACTTGTTGGGATATCACAATATCTCTTATTTAATTAATGCATCTATATACTTGGTAAAGGGTGGAAGGCTCGGCCTTATGCCTGGTGTTTTGTTCCACTCTTGCCGCCCTAGTTTCCGTCATATCGGTGTTATGTTCCCGGATTTTGCGTCCCTTACGCGGTTGGGCTATAATGGGAACCCCTTGACAGTTCGCCTTGATTAAAACTCCTCCAGCAATGCCCAACATTGGTTTTACCATTCGCCACCTAGCCTTTTCTTTCCCTTGGGTTCTACAGACTCAAGGGTCATCTTTATTTAACCCCCCCCCCCCCGGGCCAGTGCTCCTCTGAGTGTTGGTCCAAACTAGAGTCCTATGCAGCGCCCCCTCGGGGAAACTCGAGGTTTGGTTTTAGTTGTATGGAGCGCTCATCTGAGTGTGCCCTGAGAACGAGATATGTGCAGCTCCTATCGGGATTTGTCGGCACATTCGGGCGGTGTTGCTGGTTTAGTTTTACCTTGTAAAATTGTCTTGTAACCGGGATTCTGAGTCTTATCGGGTCTTCCCGCTAGAAGGAATATCCTTCGTTGACCGTGAGAGCTTGTCATGGGCTAAGTTGGGACACCCCTGCAGGGATTTGAACTTTCGAAAGCCGTGCCGGCGGTTATGGGCAGATGGGAATTTGTTAATGTCCGGTTGTAGAAAACCTGAACTTGACCTTAATTAAAATTCATCAACCGCGTGTGTAACTGTGATGGTCTCTTCTCGGCGGAGTCCGGGAAGTGAACACGGTGTTGGAGTTATGCTTGACGTAGGTTGTTCTAGGATCACTTCTTGATCATAGTTGTTCGACCGTGCTTTTGCCTTCTCTTCTCGCTCTTATTTGCGTTTGTTAGCCACCATATATGCTAGTCGCTTGCTGCAGCTCCACCTCATACCTTTACCTTACCCATAAGCTTAAATAGTCTTGATCGCGAGGGTGCGAGATTGCTGAGTCCCCGTGGCTCACAGATACTTCCAAAACCAGTTTGCAGGTGCCGATGAGTCCATGCAGATGATGCAACCAAGCTCAAGGAGGAGCTCTTTGAAGATCTTGTCCTTTGTGTTGTTTCGTTCTAGTTGATCAGTAGTGGAGCCCAGTTGGGGTCGATCGGGGACCTTTGTCGCATTTGGGGTTCTTATTTTATGTTGGTTCCGTAGACGGACCTTGATTGTATTTGGTTGTTGTAATGCTTTATTCATGAAACTGTGTGAAGTGGCGATTGTAAGCCAACTATGTATCTCTTTCCCTTATGTATTACATGGGTTGTGTGAAGATTACCTCACTTGCGACATTGCTTTCAATGCGGTTATGCCTCTAAGTCGTGCTTCGACACGTGGGAGATATAGCCGCATCGAGGGCGTTACAGAAAACAAGGTCTTCAGAGCAGACAATGCTACCTGGTGAAGCAGATATCTTGCTGGTTATAGATAGCTCTTCAGAGGAGGATTCAGAGGAAGATGACCAGTCCTATTATCCCCCTGAGGTGTATGCTCAAATTTGGCAGGGTTATATTACTCATATGATGCATATGTTGTATTGCAATGCTTAGTTTTTACATCATATACACGATATTGAATGCTATCTCCTTCGTTGACACATCATATATGCGATTGCCCTCTGCTCACTTCCTTAGTATATAAATCATATATTTGAATTATATCATGCCATGATGTTTACATAGACAACATGTATCTGAATTATGGCATGCCAACCCATTTTCTAAAGACATAATATAGTTATATCATCCCATCATGTTCACATAGTCATCATATTTTGAATTATGTCATTCTATCCGTGAATTATATCGTGCCATCATGTTTCCATCGATGGCATGTTTGTGATTTATGGCATGCCAACCACTTTAATAGACACATCGTATAGTTATATGATGTCATCCTATTTACATAGTCATCATATTTTGAAGTATGTCATTCTATCCTGTTTAGTTAGCCATCATACATGTGAAATTGTGTCATGCTATCCTGTTTAATTAGCCATCATATATGTGAAATTATGTCCTGCTATTCTGTTTAGTTAGACAACATAAATGTGAATTATTTCATGCCCTGTTTTCTTCCCTACTATCCATTGCACCTGTCTATCTTACAATGTATGTACATTCAATTACTTTTCTTGTTTATCAGCCATTTCAATTGAAGGGGGTGATGGCAGTATCTGTGGGAGTAAAAACACGGTCTTCAGAAAAGATCGTGCTACATGTCGATGGAGATAGAACCACGGTTGTACTTGCCCAAGAACCAGCCCCACCACACATAACCCAGACTCACGCAGATTGTACCCCTACCCAGTTGGACAGAGAACCAGCTACACCCCTTCTAACCCCAACCCCAGTTGATAGTAACCCAGTTCCCGTTGACACAACACCGTCTCCACCACAGAGCACCCAAACATGAGCAGTTAGTAAGGCAACTGCAGTGCCCAAAGCACAAGGACCACCACTCTGAACCCCAAGTCAACGCTTAAAGCCGAAGAAGAATTGTTCTCAAGTCAGGTTCCGTAGCTATGGTTCATACTACTTTACTCTTGCATCACTGTATTTACTCATACCAACTAATTTCAAATATGAAGGATGCAATTGAAGCTCTAATGGTGCAACAGGTATGTTTTAAACCTGTTTCTTTAACATGTTTGCTGTTGTAACTTGCTCTATGTTGATTTCAGTTTCAATTGAATAAACAGTTATATTCTCATGCCATGCACCTTACAAGTGTTGTTATTGTTGTGTAGTTTCCCACACTTATATTTTGTCTAAGCTGCTTTGTCTTAAATAGATATGATCCGAACTATATCTATCTTGATTTGGCAACATAAACTAGAATGATATAGACCATATAGTGACCATACTACACAGATACATGTTTGTTTCATGTTGTTATCCTGTCCACCTTACTGCTGAACTGGTTTACCAAAACGAGTTTCATATACTACATTGTAAACCTGTGATGTGTTTGTTTGTTTCTCTTTTAGAATGCGGATAAAATATTGGAGAAGATTACCCCATTATGCAATGGTACAGGAAGTAATGCAGATAAGGTTCAAGATAGTGAGACATCCCTGTTGGTCTCCAAGAAAGCTGATAAAAACTATATTGAAGACACTGAGACAACCCCAAAGTCCTGTCTTGATGTAGTGTTCGAGTTACTGGCTACTACTGCTGGCACCAGCTCTTCGAACTCGCTACCTGAATCAGTTCGGCTTCTTGAGTCTCAACTTCAAGTTGAAAGACATCGATCAGATGTTATGCGACAGGAAGCCGGAGGACTGAGGAAGTCCTTGCAGAATTTAGATGCATACTTTCTGGTGCAACAGCAAGTGTTGGAGGATTTAAGCGCCAAACAAGAGAAAGTTAATATGCTTGCTAAGCATCTTGCCAGCATTATGGGTACCCAGGATATTGTTTCTTGAGCTCTTCTGAAGTGGTTTCAGTTCTGGACTTGTTTTGCTGCGGCGTTTATATGCTGCTTTGTTCCCTACATTTGCATTGGTGGCGAACTTTGATGCCCAGTGAATGTAATATGTGTAATAGCCGTGATAGCCTAGCATAAGTTGCTTGCCTATTTATTTCCTTATTGTCTTGTTTATTTGTTTTCTTGTAGTCAGTGCAGTTCTTTTTCCGCGGTTTCCTAGTTGCCGCAATAGCCTATTTTTTTAAAACTAGGCCACATTAACCATGGGCTACATATTTACTATAGTTAACATGGGCCTCCGACGGGCCGTAGAAACAATGGGCCTTCTAAGGGACGTAGAAACAATGGGCCTTCTATGGGGCGTAGAAACAATGGGCCTTATACGGGCCATAGACACAATGGGCCTTCTACGGGCCGTATGATCGGTTGGCTAAACATGGGCCAATAACAGACCACATTATGGTCGTAAATGGGCTAGAGTTGAAATTGTCCGTTCATGGGCCGACCATAATGGGCCGTCATTAATCGGCCGTATTTAATGACGCTATGAATACGGCCCAACGTATTAACGGGCCACAAACGGGCCGACTGTAACCACGGGCTGAATTTGGCCCACAAGCAGAAAATGACAGTAACAGGCCGAAAGTAAACGAATGCTGGAAATGAGCATGTCGTGGTTTTGTCACGGCAGATGTCCTCGTGAAAGGACTTAGTCGTGGAGCCATCGATACAGGTTAGCTTAAAGGGGTTTAAAGCGGACAAAGGGCGCGAGAGTTTATACTGGTTCGGCCCCTTACGATGAAGGTAAAAGCCTACTCCAGTTGTGATGGAATTGCTAGGGTTTCGATGACCAGGGAGCAAATCCGCTTTGCCTGGCTCTCGAGTTGTTGTGTGTTGTCCCTAAACCGCCACCGGGTCGCCCCTTTATATACATAGGTCGACGCCCGCTAGTTTACAGAGTCCCAAGGCAGGATCATAAATGTATCCGGCTCTGTCTCTACTCCTATCTTATCATACAAGCATACATTAATGTCAGTTTATGTCTACAGGCTTTAACCCACCTTTGGGCCTTGGGCCTCCATGAAGCGCCATCATTCATGTCTTCATGGGCTTCAAATAAGGTAATCATCATGGGGATAACCCGGCCTCTCCTGGCCGGTTTATGTCCAGTAGTAATATCCCCAACATTAGGCCCTAGATTGATTTGAACTTGCTCATGTCAATCTTCAATACTTAGAAAAATTCCTCCCTTTGCACCTTCGCATAGATCTTATAAACCGTCGTGACGTCATCCTCCAGATTTGTAGTAAACCGTCGTGATGCCACCTGTTCATTTAAAGCCGAAGATACCCCTTTTGTTAATGAGCCTCCAACAATCGAAGCGACAACCTCGTGATATATCCATTTTTGGGCTCCTCGATTCCCGCGCCTGTCGCTTATCTCTTTGTCCTTATAAATAGGGTGGAGGATCCCTTTCCTTTCCTTTCCATTGCCTTTCCATATCTTCTTCCTCCTCGCGACGCCCCTGCACCCGAGCGCCGCCACCGTCGTCGAGCTTCGTCTCTGCCTCACCGTCGGCCGCTGCATCAACCTAATCGCACTAGATAGACGCGGCGCACCTCCGCTGCTTCAACAGTCGTTGTAAGTCTTTCCCTTCTTTTCTCTGTAGATCCACTTAGGGTTCATACGGGTTCATGGCACTCTCTTCTTGTTCTTCATCAGTCCATAGACAGCATACCTCAAGCTTGACGTGTTCCGTGCAGTAGCTATGGTAATCCTTATCTCGGCCATCAAACCAAACCTTAAACACATAAGAACTTGATCTGGACCTTTTGTGAACTGCTTCAGGACCAAACTTTTTTAGGTCTAAATCTTTTTTCTTTTCCTGACTTGTGGTTGATCCAAAATTCTAATGCAATCTTGTGAAACCTGTTTTTCCTCACTTAGTCATTTTTACCTTAGATCTAAACCTTCCTTATCTGCGTAGGCGGTTTATCCTTGTAGAAAGTAATCTGTCATATGCCATTAGGCCCCTTGTAAATCGCCCGTCACTTTACCATTTATAACTGCATGATCCTCCGGTTTAACAATTTGTCATGCTTGAATTCTGTTTTCTTAACCTGTTGTGCTTTATGCGTTTTCATTCATGAATCGTAAACCGGCAGTAATCTTTTCCAGCTCTTCACTTGCAATGGCCAAACAATTCTATTCCTGTAACTGGGTCCCTTCCTGGGTCATCGAGGAGCAATTGGATGGATGTGTCAAAATTGGCACCTTACCGAAGAAGGGTGAAATCCAGTGGCGAGTTCCCGGTCCAGAAAACTCTCCTACCCCCAGAGATGGTGAAATAGTAGTGTTTGCTGATCACATGGGCCGTGGTTTTAAACCGCCTGGATCCAAGTTTTTCCATGATGTACTGGCCAGCTTTTAGATCCACCCTCAAGATATTGGACCCAACTCTGTATCCAATATCTGCAACTTTCAGGTGTTCTATGAAGCCTATCTTCCAGAAGAACCGACTGTCTAGCTGTTCCAGGATTTCTTCCACTTAAACCATCGCACTGAATTTGTAGACGGGCCCAATACTGAACTTGGTGGCGTCTCCATTCAGAAAAGGAAGGATGTTAGCTTTCCTCATGCCAAACTTCACAGTCACCCAAAGGATTGGAATCAGACTTGGTTCTATTACAAGGATACTTCTCCTGAAGATGAAAACCCTTTGCTGGGTTACCGTGCTCACCGGCTTACCAACACACATCCACTTCCACAACGACTAACTGCCAAGGAACAGGCCTCGTATGCACCACAACTCACCAAGCTTAGAGCTTTCATGGCCAACGGTTTGACAGGTGTGGACTTTGTTTGTTGATGGCTATCCTAGAGTATCTTGTCGTTAAGTCGCCGCTCCAGTTTAATGTGCGAGTATACTGGTGACTTAAAAGACTCTCAACATCATATTGACATTCAGCTATCAGATGATGAAGTTACTGAGTCTGTCAAGAAAATGCTGAATGAACCGGAAGCTGTCTGTAGTAAGACCAGGCTAAGTCCCTTTTACACACAGAACAAACCGCCCGCTGTAAGAATTGTTTTACTCCCACTTTATATCTGATACTTTTGAACTGTGCAACTTTTAATACCCTCTGCCCATCTTTTAAACAGGGTGATGACCTGTTCTGGAAAAAGAAACCACAGGAGAAAACAGTTAAGGCTCCTCGTATTAAAAGGCTGTCAAGAGACCTGCCAAGAGGAAGGCCACTGAACCAATCGGTTTAGATCTTGATGACGACCCTGATGAACCGGACGTAGAGGTAGAACTTGATTCTCTTGGTTCATTTTTCATGCACCTCATTGACAATGATATTTATCAGGATGACGCTGAGGGCAGCCAAGCTGATGACGCAGAGGTAATTATCCTTTCCTCCGGTTCAGACCCTCTGCCAACACAAAAAATTCGTCAAGCAATCCGGAAAGCAAGATTTTCTCACCCCCTAGCTTACTTGGACCCAAACTTTCTTTTGAAGAAGCAGCAACATGAAGCTCGCTGCACAACCCGTCATAGCGGCCAAGTAATCACTTCAACCGGTTTGCCAAATACTCCGGTTCGGAAGCACCAATCTGCGGTCTCAAATACTTCCAATACTTCTTACCCCAAGGCGGGTTATTTCCAACAGCCTCTTAATCCATCCGATTCGAATTATCAGGGAATGCCACCTTCATCATCCGGCGAATCAACTGCCACACAGCTTCCACCCCTCAAGACCGTCCCTGGGTAAATGCCTTAAGCTGTCTCTTTTTGACGCTTTATACTTATGTGCTATACTGATATGTACATCTTTCTCTTTCAGAGCCAAGGCCAGACCCAGTAAAAGGGTCGTGTAGATAAACCGTCTGATGACCATGCGACAGTTAAACCGAAGACAATTCCAGAACCGGAGAGAGCAAATGCCGATGCCATGCTTGATGACCTGCCACCCCCAAATCATGTTTTTACTGAACAAGTAGAAGTTGATACTGCAGTGCAAGCTGATAAACCGGCAAGTCCAGTCCGTACTGATGATAGACCGTCTAGTCCGATTAAGGCTACTGATATTCCACCAACTCCAGTAAAGGCTGCTGGTGACAAGGAAGATGAGGTTATCATTACTGGCGTTGGCCACACCTCCCCTGGCCATCCTGTTGTATTAGCAAAACATAACGCCAAAGAAGAACATGCTGCCATGGAGAAAGGCAAATGGAGCACCAATTTATCAAGCTATGCCCACCTTAACGCCCAGGGGCTCCATTCTGGTTTTTTAAACCGCCTGTACACAAACCGTGACTACTAAGCCAGTTTAGTGAACTTGATGAAGGAACGTTATGAGGTAATCACAAATCCTTTTCTCTCTTAAGTCAAGTGTAAGTACTAATTCCAGTAGCTCCCAAGGGCCTATTTATGATAGTAATCAAAAACCGGGACTTCATAATACCGCACTTCTGCAGACTTATCCTCCAAGGGTTGGTTGATCCTTTAAAAATGAACCGGTACTTTAGCATTGTAATCTTGTAACTTTCGCCTGTGTAGTCCCCAAGGGCCAGTTTACCTTTCCAAGGTGAACTGGGACTTTAACCACTGTTACTTTGAGCAGATGTACATTAGCACCCAAGTACCAAGAATAAAGCTTGCATTACACTTGGGACTTGAAACAATTTTCTAGAACGAAGCGAGTAGGCATTAGCCCCCAAGTGCAAAGTGCATAACTTGTTATACGCTTGGTACTTCAAATATATACAGCCCATTGATGATATGTCTTTTCTTTATAGGCTGAGCTGAGCACAAAGGACACGCAAACCGCTGATCTTCAAGAGAACATCAAATCTCAGCAAGCGGAGGCTTCTAAAGCCAAGGAAGAACTGACCAATGCCTTAATAGCCATGGAGAAGCTGAAGGAAACCTTTAAGAAGGAACATGCAGATTGGGACACAAAGAAAGCCGCTTTAGTAAAGAAGGTCGAAGACGCAAAAACAGCCCTTAAACCGGTGGTCGGAGAACTGACCAATTTAAAGCGGCAAATAAACGCTATGACCTCTGCTGTATTTGGTAAGTATCCTCATTTGATGTTTTTCAAGTCATTTTAGCTTATCAGTTACCGGTTTACTGATGCTTGCAATGTCATAGGGACCCGCATTACCCATCTGGGCTCTGACATGCGGATGAAGTTGAAGGCTGCCTATACTTTGATAGAGCAGCTATATTCCGGATCCCAACGGGCTATTTGCACGGCTGATTATAACAGACCTCCTCCAACATTGATAAAAGAAACCATCGAGAAGCTGTCAATGTTGCCTGCCCGGTTGGATGAACTTAAAAAATCAGCTGCAAGGTCAGGCGCGCTGACTGCACTAATCCGGGCCAAGTCATGGATTCCAGATCTTGAACCAACAGATATTGGCCAAGGATATCCCGGCATGAAGGAAGACGGTTCAGAATTTAACAATGATGATCTCCAAAGGCTATCAAGGGAACTACGACCCATAGCGAGCAAATTGGCGGATGAAACGGATCTGTCTCATTATCAGCCGGTTTATGATGCTGATCAGAAAAGATATCCCGCGCCAACACATGATGTAGAAGATCTTGTTCTGCCAATTCGTAAGCACACTTATGCCCCTGACATTGATCCTTCCACCCTTATAAGTGAAGAAGTCGTGTTCCAAGCTTTAATTGGAATCGATAGGGCAATGATTGATTTCTAGCCACTGGGTAGAGAGGAGGAGGATGCACCGACTCAAGATGACCCTCAATCTTCAAGTCGTCCTGGTGATGAATCCTGAACCGGAGGCCGGTTTAGTCTGTCACAGCCTACCATTCTTACTGAAACAATTATCCTATGTGGGCATTAAAACACCTTGAAATAGGCTAGTTCAAACAATTGTCTGTTATGCCATCGAGCATACTTATTTTGCTTGATACTGATAACTCGCCATGCTTTTGGGATCTTTATTATATGCATAATCCGCAGTGGCTATAGTTTAAATTGTTCCTGCATACAAGAGATTGAAAGGGTCCTGGCGGTTTACCGCTGGACGGGTCATGATGCCCAAATATATAGCCTAGGTGTAGAGCCAAGGCTGTTTAAAAAACAATTAGATATAAAATAGAAAATACATGTTACCTTCGTTGTTTGAACCATGATTGTTATAAAAGGGTGATAACACCAAGCTGGGGTATAGGTGACTCCTTCCCGGGTTGCAGGTTTATGATAAAACCGTATCGGGTTTATGATAAACACCGGTTTTATCCATATAATATTGGCGACTTATAGTCAAAACCAGACCGGAACAATAAAGACTGGATTATAGATGATCATGCACTAACAATTTAGCATTGTAAGCCACGCCGGGTTGTGATAAACGCCGGTTTATAAGAAAACACTTATGAATTTTATCAAAAGAGAAGAAAAAGTTTGCAAAAAATACAAGAAGAATATGCGAGGCTTTTCATGGGCTGCCAGGCCCTAAATCGAGGCTTTTCATGGGCTGCCAGGCCACTGAGTTAAACCATTTTACAAAGCCTTTTAAGATGGACCTCAATCTTTAACCAATCATCGTTTTAACTTTGACAAGTTCAGGGTCTATGAGATTGACTTGTCGAACGTTCGACGGGTCATACCAGGTTTACCTAGATGGAGTGGCTTACTTAAAGAGGCAGGATAACCCGGGGTTTTAGGTGAATACACCTGGCTTCCAAGCCTGGCTTGATAGCCTATTGCAAGGGTGCAGACTCTTTGTTCTTTACGAAGCAAAGAGCCCCCAAGCAATATTTAAGCTGTGCTTGGTGGGTGCCTATGTTTGAGTTGTGCTGGTGCAACACTCTCTTTGGCCCCACATAATTTCCTTTGGCCGTAAGCCTATCAAGAGGTGTAGCTATGGTGTGAATACAACCAAGCCCCCTAGTGATTTCCTTTGGCCTTAAGCTGATCAAGAGGTGTAGCTAAGGTTTAGATACGACCAAGCCCCCTAGTGATTTCCTTTTATATGTGTGGCTTTACAAGCCGGCTCAACAGAATTCCGCTTTGTATACAGAAGCCTCCATGTAAACACACATGATGTAAAAACAACAGAGACCCCGCTTTAGCTGAGACTCCGGTTTATTATATTGATCATAATATATACATTGTCATAATTATGTACATAAAAAGAGCCTATGGCTCAAGTATAGTAAGGCCGAAGATGAGCTATATTCCACGGCCGCTGGGTCTCCTCCTCCGATTTATGTGAGTCTTTGTGCTCTCGAACATCGATAAGGTAGTATGATCCATTGTGCAAATTTTTGCTGACCACAAAAGGCCCTTCCCAAGGTGGGGATAACTTGTGCGTATCAGTCTGATCCTGAATGAGCCGAAGCACCAGATCACCTTCTTGAAAAGTTCTGGTTTTAACCGGGCGGCTGTGATAACATCGCAGATCTTGTTGCTAAATCGTCGAACGTGCCACGCAAGATCACGCTCCTCATCTAACAGGTCCAATGAGTCATGACGTGCTTTTTCATTATCAGCTTCAACATAAGCCACCACACGGGGCGAGTCATGACGTATGTCACTAGGGAGAACTGCCTCTGCTCTGTAAACCATGAAGAAAGGTGTGTAACCCGTAGATCTGTTTAGTATGGTGTTGATACTCCATAACACGGAAGGTAACTCCTCCAACCAACAACCCGGCATCCGCTTTAAAGGAACCATAAGCCGGGGTTTGATACCTCTCAAAATTTCTTGATTGGCCCTCTCTGCTTGACCATTAGATTGGGGGTGAGCCACTGATGACACATCAAGCCGGATGTGTTCACGTTGACAAAATTCTTCCATAGCACCCTTGGACAGATTAGTACCACTAGCAAATATGTCCGTGCGTTGCAACGGGAGATAAAATAGTATGCATTTAAAGTCAGTGAGAATTATATGTGGGCACACGAAAAAGAAACATTTAGCTTATCGGTTTCACCGTGTGTGAAGGAATCAATCTGCTCTTTTTCATTCATTGATCGAGGGCATTTAACAGTTATGTTACGTCATCGTACGTCAGGGAAGGCGCATGAGTTATTCAATCTACTATTCCTTTCAATCCTTTCAAACGAGGGGATTTTAAGGTATGAAGTTTCTGAATATTCTAAGAAACATGAAAAAAAATGCTGAAAAGTTTTTAAAAAATTAACTACACTTATAAAATTCAAAAACATTTTATGAAAACACCAATTTTTTAATAAAAACATGAACATTTATTTAAAATGGTCACATGTGCTGAGAATTCATAAGATTTTTAGAAAATGTGTATCTTTTCTACACGAACATTCTTTTTAATTTTGAAATTTCACGAAACCATGAATATTTTTCAAATTTGGAGCATTTTTTGAAATGCAATTTTCTTTTCAAAATTCCGAACATTTTTGAAAACAATTTTTTTTAAAAAAAATGGGCAACTTATTGCAATTTTTGTATTTTTTTAAAAAAATAGCAACAGAATTTTGGAATTCCGAACATTTTCCAAATCTTGCTTTTCTTTATTCTGAACTTTTTTGAGAATTTTCAATTTACGAAATAAATTCCAAAAGAAAAGTAAACTTGGAAGGGAAAAATGATATAGGGAAAGGAGAATAAAAATAGAAGTAAAACACAGAAAAAATATACATTATTTGAATTTGTGAACCTTTTCTTTTTATATGGAAACATGTGTTGAGAATTCATAAGATTTTTAGAAAATGTGTATGTTTTATACACGAACATTATTTTTTATTTTTATTTTAAAATTTCACTAAAACAGGAATATTTTTCAAATTTGGGGCATTTTTTGAAATGCCATTTTATTTTTTGACATCCCTAACAATTATGCAAAACAATATATTTTTTATAAAGGGCAACTTTTTATAATTTCCGAATATTTTTTAAAATAGAAACAAAATTTTGGAATTCTGAACATTTTCCAAAATTTGCTTTCTTTATTCTGAACTTTTTTGAGAATTTTAATTTACAAAAAAAATTCTAAAAGAAAAATAACTTGGAAGGGGAAAAGATATAGGGAAAGAAGAATAAAAATAGAAGCAAAACACAGAAAAAAAAATTATAAATGGGCCAACCCATTATTTCTTGCCCTATGCGAAATTCTGACTAATTGTCGCACTGTGCGGAAAATAGAGTTTTCCCAGCTGCATGGCCCACGTACAACAATTCTTTTTCTAGCAAACAAACGGATAAGACTTTAGTACCACCTCGGGTAGAGAGTTTTTTTCCGACGGTGAACGGATGAAAATATAGGCGAAACGCACCTTGCTTTATTAGTAGGTGTAGATTATCAGTTATAATGATGTGTGGAAAACCAAACCGGAATATCACCTTTTTGATGAATTGAACCGCCGTGGCCGCATCACACTTACTGATTGGCTCTACCTCTACCCACTTGGTAAACTTATCAACCGCCACCAGCAGGTGGGTCATCTTGTCCTTGGACCTTTTAAAAGGTCCAACCATATCGATCCCCCAAGTTGCAAACGGCCAAGTTATTGGAATCATTATTAATTCTTGAGCCGGAACATGAGCACGGGGTGCAAACTTCTGACAACCATCACACCTCCTTTCCAAATCCTCAGCATCAGCATGAGCCGTCAACCAATAGAAGCCATGACGAAAAGCCTTATCCACCAAGGATTTTGAACCGGCGTGGTGACCACAATCTCCTTCGTGGATCTCACGCAAAATCTCACAACCTTCTTGAGTAGACACACAACGCTGAAACGCTCCTGTGACGCCGCAATGATGTAGCTCCCCATTGACAATGGTCATAGGCTTGGATTGCCGGATTATCTTCCGGGCCAAGGTTTCATCATCTGGTAACTCACCCCGGTTCATGTATGCCAGGTATGGGACCATACAATCCGGAATAACATGAAGAGCTGCCACCAATTGAGCCTCGGGGTCAGGGATAGCCAAATCCTCCTCCGTAGGTATCTTGACTGACGGATTATGCAACACATCTAGAAAGGTATTGGGTGGCACCGGTTTATGTTGAGAACCTAAGTGACTTAAAGCGTCTGCAGCTTCATTCTTTCACCCGTCTATATGGTCAACCTGGTAATCCTTGAAATGACCAACCACTGCATCCACCTCTCGTCTATATGCCGCCATGAGTGGATCCTTGGAATCCCAAGTGCTAGATACCTGTTGAGCCACCAGGTCCGAGTCACCAAAACACTTAACCCGGCTTAAATTCATTTCCTTAGCCATCCGAAGACCATGGAGCAAGGCCTCGGACTCAGCTGCATTGTTAGTACACGGGAACATTAAATAGAGAACATAACAAAACTTATCACCTCGTGGGGAAGTTAATATGACTCCAGCCCTCGTGGACCCATGAAAATGAATAGTCCTATACGTGTTTTCTAGCTTTTCCTTTGGTTCTTGCAACTCTGTCCAATCATTGATGAAGTCCACAATTGCTTGGGATTTGATTGATGTGTGAGGCGTATACTTTAGCCCGTGAGGTACAAGCTCAATAGCCCATTTAGCAATACTGCCAGTTGCTTCTCTATTTTGGATGATATCTCCCAAGGGGGCTGAACTGACCACTATGATAGGATGACCCTGAAAATAATGCTTGAGCTTCCGGCTTGCATAAAACCCCATACACCAGCTTCTACCAATGTGGTTATCTCTGTTTGGACTCAATAAGCACCTCGCTTATATAATAAACTGGCCATTGAACCGGATATTCTTTTCCAGCCTCCTTGCGCTCCACAACAATAGCCACACTAACAGCCCGGGCATTAGCAGCCACATATAGTAATAAGGGCTCCTTATCAACCGGAGCCGCAAGGCCAGGTGGTTTGGCTAACTTTCTCTTCAAATCCTCAAGCGCTTTATCAGCAGCATCACTCTAGATGAAGTGATCCATTTTCTTTAGCATCTGATACAAAGGGATAGCCTTCTCTCCAAGGCGACTGATAAACCGGCTTAAGGTTGCAATCCGGCCCGCCAAACATTGAACATCGTTAATGCACGCCGGTTTAGCCAGAGATGTGATAGCCGTGATCTTCTCCGGATTAGCTTCAATGCCCCTGTTAGACACCAGAAAACCAAAAAGCTTGCCTGCTGGTACACCAAAGACACATCTGGCCGGATTAAGCATCATCTTATAAACCCGGAGGTTATCAAAAGTTTCCTTCAAGTCAACTAGCAATGTCTCCTCCTTTTTGGACTTCACCACAATATCATCCACATATGCATGTACATTGCGCCCAATCTGTTAATGCAGACAATTCTGGACGCAGTGCTGATAAGTTGCTTGGGCACTCTTGAGCACGAAAGGCATAGATACATAGCAGAAGGCTCCAAAGGGAGTTATGAAAGTTGTATTCTCCTCGTCCTTAACTGCCATTTTGAACTGATGATAACCAGAATAAGCATCCAGAAAACACAAACGGTCACAACCTGCTGTAGCATCAATAATTTGATCGATACGAGGGAGAGAAAAGGGGTCAGCTGGACATGCTTTGTTTAATTCTGTGTAATCCACACACATACGCCAAGTGCCATTTTTCTTAAGTACCAGCACCGGATTAGCTAGCCACTCAGGGTGAAAGACCTCCACAATAAACCCTGCTGCCAAAAGCCGAGCTACCTCCTCGCCAATAGCTTTACGCCTTTCTTCGTTGAAGCGGCAAAGAAATTGCCTGGCTGGTTTAAACTTAGGATCTATATTAAGGGTGTGCTCAGCGAGTTCCCTCGGTACACCTGGCATGTCAGAAGCCTTCCATGCAAAGATGTCCCGGTTCTCACGGATGAACTCAATGAGCGTGTTTTCCTATTTCGGATCCAGGTTAGCGCTGATGTTGAACTGCTTGGATGAATCGCTAGGAACAAAGTCAACCAGCTTAGTCTCCTCAGCCGATTTAAATTTCAGCACCGGATCATGCTCGGTAGTTGGCTTTTTCAGAGAAGTCATATCGCCCGGATCATCATTGTCCTTATAAAATTTCAGCTCCTCTGTGGCACAAACCGACTCAGCATAAGCCGCATCACCTTCTTCACATTCCCAAGCAATCTTCCGGCTCCCATGCACCGTGATGGTCCCCTTATGACCCGACATCTTAAGCTACAGATAAACATAACAGGGCCTTGCCATGAACTTAGCATAAGCCGGCCGGCCGAATAGGGCATGATATGGACTCTTGATTTTCACCACTTCAAAAGTTAACACCTCTGATCTTGAATCATGATCATCTCCAAAAGCAACTTCCAGAGCTACCTTACCAACTGGGTATGCTGATTTACCAGGCACTACCCCATGAAACACGGTGTTCGATGGTTTAAGATTCTTATCTGTCAACCCCATGCGACAAAAGGTTTCATAGTAAAGGATATTGATACTGCTTCCTCCATCCAGAAGCACCTTGGTAAATCTATACCCCCAACCTGAGGTGCCACCACTAAAGCCAGATGACCCAGGTTGTCAACCCGGGGTGGATGATCCTCTCGACTCCATGGGATGGGCTGTTCAGACCGGCGCAGTTAACAAGGTACCGCCGGTTCAACGGAGTTCATGGCTCTTTTATAAAGCTTCTGATCGCGTTTACATAAGCTAGTGCTGAAGACATGATACTGCCCACTATTCAACTGCTTTGGATTGCTCTGATAACCCGATTGCTACTGCTGTTGATTCCCCTGATGGTTGTAACTAGGGGTGGGCGTTCGGTATAAACCGAAAATTCGATTTCTACCAATCGGTTTTTTTCAAAGTTCGGTTAGGAAAATCAAAAACCAAATATGACAGCTCCAAATGGCTAACTGAAAATTCGGCTAACCGAATAATTCGGTTCGGTTCCCGGTTTATACCGAAAGAACTATGTGTGAGGCACTGTGGCTACAGAACGCAGCAGCGGCACCCTATATAGCCAAAAATCTATGCTCGTTTCCTCGGCTAGGCGAGGTGGTACTAAACAAATGTTGTTTACACACACAGAGATTTACTGCGGCTCACCCTTGACTAAAAAGCCCATATTAAATTGGGCCTACATCATTGCATGCACCTGGTCACCTTACTCTCTCATAGGCCCACCCTCTTTTGGATGCGCGGAATGGAGTCTCTGCAGAACGCGCTGGTCGCTAGCAACGTGGAGCGCGACTCGCGAGAGTGGGGCGGGAGAACCTAGTCGTGCTTTTGGTTATTCTTCACGCTGACTCACTTGTTCGGTTAACCGGTATAACACCGAACCGAATAAATTGTGTTCGGCTACTAGATGTGAAAACCGAATTTGTGTGTGCCAGCAGAGAAAACCGAAAATTCGGTTTATTCGGTTTCGGCAACGGTTCGGTGTTCGGTTCCTCGGTTTTTATGCCCACCCCTAGTTGTAACCTCCCTGGTTGCCCTGGCTGCTCTAATTGCCATGTCCGGTTTAGTTGCCTTGGAATCCTGAACCGGAACTGCCACCACCATAACACGGCCCATGGAAACCTCCTCTTAAACTGTCGGGCGGTCCATTGTCATATTGAAAGAGATTTGAATTTTTGAATTCCCGCATGATGAAGCAATCCTTCCAAAGATGCTTAGCTAGCCTCTCCTTTGATCCGTGCTTTGGGCAAGGCTGGTTTAACAGACGCTCCAGATTGGGGCCTGCCCCTCCACCCCGCTGGGGCGGTTTACCCTTACGCCGCTGACCGTTATCCTGGGTGTTGGTGTTAGCCACAAAGTCCAAGCTATTATCTGCCTTGCGTTTACCATTGTTTCCATGACCTACCGGGTTATGCTGCTGCCCTTTGGTGTTGCCGCTCTTCTTTCCCTTCCCTGTCTTGTCATCATCAGACTCGGGGTCCTTGGTACTATCAGAGTCGGCATACTTTACCAGAGCCGCCATAAGTGTTCCCATGTCATTACAATGGCATTTGAGTCGTCCCAACTTCAGCTTCAAAGGTGCAAACCGGCAATTGCCTTCCAATGTTAAAACGGTTGTGTCAGCGTTGATGCGGTTTGATGAATGCAAAATCTCCGAAACCCGGCACACCTGGTCGGTTGTTAATTCTCCTTCCTCTTAGACACAGGCAGCTAAATCCACGATGGACATGGGCTGCTTGCATGTATCCTTGAAGTTCTGGATAAATCGGGCCCTTAACTTGGCCCATGATCCGATAGAGTTGGCTGGCAGATTTTTCAACCATGTGCGAGTTATTCCCTCCAACATCATGGTAAAGTATTTGGCACACACCGCTTCGTCCACATCCAGCATCTCAATTGCCATCTCATAGCTTTCCACCCATGACTCGGGGGACAAATCGGCGGTGTAATTCGGCACCTTGCGCGAGCCTTTGAAATCCTTGGGTAACCGTACGTTGCGCAGTGCTGGGACAAGACATGGCACTCCCAAAGAACTGGAGGTAACCCCTGGTTCTATCGACGTTGTTGGACGAACCGGATTGAACTGACGAACCGGAGTGAGTTGACGAACCAGAGCTTCGTGCTGGGCTGCTAACTCGGCTTCTCATTGTGCCCTAGCATGATCCACTACATCCTGAGCATTGCCACCCATCGGGTTATTGCCATGGCGCGGATTACAGTTTTGCGCACTTCTTGATATGGCCGGTTCATCGATATGCCTGCTGTAGCTCCGGCTCGGGCAGGGAGTAGAATGAATCCTTTCGCGGCTATATGAATAAGCCTGCTGCTGAGTCAAGGCCGTCTAAAGGAGCTCCCTAGCCCATCGTGTTTCAACCGCTACCGGGGACTCGCCATCAATCGGGAGAGCTGCCAATCGTGAAGCGGCGGCAACGATGTTGTCCAACGGGTTAGAGTAATGTCCCGGAGGCGTTGAAACGTGCCGTGATGGGATATCTTTTTGACGAGGCTGAGGCGGCGGATCTATCGCACGAGGTTGAACCGGTGCCCCGGTCCCAGGTGCCTCCGCCCAGTTTACCACTGGTTGGTTGCTGGTGCCCGCTCCTGGTGAGTTAAAGAGATTTCTTGCCTCAAAAACTGGCGGGAGGTGCGATCGGTATCTTCTCCTCATTACATCATCTGACGCACTCTAATCCAGCATAATCCGGTAGGCCTGAGCCTCTAACTCGGCCCGCTCTGTAGCCATCCCGGCGCTCTCTGCCGCTAGGTCCGCTTTAGCTTGAGTTATCTGATCCTTCACCTTTGCAATCTCTGTGTTGAGCTGAACCTGGTTTGCCGCGTCCACCTCTGCTGCCAGCATCGTTGCTAAAGCGTCAAACAAATCAGACAAAACCTGAGCCGGAGGCGGCGCAGCCCCCCGCTCCCGCTGGTGTTGCTGTTGCTGAACCGGAGATCATTGCCGCGGCGGTAGAAGAGTGATGTGCTGATTGTGTACCGGCCATGAAGACCGCGACCCGACTCGGCAGATCAAGGGGGTCCGGAATACTATCGCCATCGGAACCTCCACTAATCTGGCCGTCCTGCAGCTGGTATAGTGACTCGGTCTCTCCGATTGAAGACTCGTCATCAGAGCATACAACAGTTTCGCCACCAGATGCCGATCTATCCTCATATTCCGCTCCATGGATGACACCTACGAAGGCATGCTTTACGGCAGGCTAAACCTGGGCAGAGCTTGCACACTGAGCCGTCTCGATGCTGTCGGTGCAGATGTCCGGCTCAGGGCCCGGTTCGCCGATCTTACCGATGAAGACGTGAATTTTACGAAAGAGGACCCAGTACTCGTACTCAATTGAGCCGGCCTCGGGACTCCATCCTGCATCGTCGATGTAGAGCTTGTCGCGACGACTTTTATTCATCAGGCCCACAGCTTGTCCCGTGAGTCCTTCGAAGCTGCCCTTCAAGAGCTCGAAACCATCGTGCGATAGCCCCACGGTGGGCGCCAACTGTCGTGGTTTTGTCACGGCAGATGTCCTCGTGAAAGGACTTAGTCGTGGAGCCATCGCTGCGGGTTAGCTTAAAGGGGTTTAAAGCGGACAAAGGACGCAAGAGTTTATACTAGTTCGGCCCCTTACGATGAAGGTAAAAGCCTACTCCATTTGTGATGGAATTGCTAGGATTTCGATGACCAGGGAGCAAATCCGCTTTGCCTGGCTCTTGAGTTGTTGTGTGTTGTCCCTAAACCGCCGCTGGGTCGCCCCTTTATATACACTAGTCGTCAACCCGTGCATCCGCACGGGCTAGTTATCTTGGGAAGCCATGGAGATATTAATAGCTTATTGGATACATAGACACTTAAATATTTAAACATAGAGAAATAAAGTATTTACATATTAAATATTATGACTGAAATCATTAACATTTTCTTACCACATGTCAATATGTCTGAGATTGATTACTTCGAAGATGTAAATGTTAGGCGAATTTCGGAGAAATATCCAAATTTGAACGTACACTAATCATATATTCACGTTTCATGATCAAAATGTAAGGGAAAATGCATTCTCAACTATGTTTGCAAAGTAGCATAAATATATTGGAAAATAATTTAATTGTTTTGGCTTTTATGAGATACTTTTCACTCTCAAATATTTGTTGGAGCCTCATTTTAGATATCTTTATTTTAATTGGCCCCATCACGTGGAAAATAAACAATTTTTTCTTGATAATGCAAATAGTAGAAAACCATAAAATTGTTTGCGGCCAAGAATATCGAAGATACAAAACAAAATGAAGATAAGTTATTTGCAGACCCTGGAGTATTAAGATTTCAAAGATACATATGATTTATTGTAAAAGAAATAAGGCAATAAATTGAAAACATTTGATCACGTGATGTACCAACACATGTACCTCATTTATTGTATTATGTTTTCTTGCTTGGCAAATGAGCAATGACATCTTAATTAAGAGGTACTATGATACAAAAGTTACCAAGTGATTCGATATATTCATTTTTACCATCTGAAGCATATCAAATATATGAAAAATTGTCGACAAAAAAGCAAATCAGACATTAGTTTGTGCGAACATAATTAAGAAGGCAACTATTTACCCATAGCATCCATATTTCTATAGTTGATAGAACTAGATGATTTTAAAACATTCAATTGATATTTGGAAAAATATATTAGTTAATTGTACTTGCTATATACTCAAAAAAATTGAACTATTTTGACTCGTTATCATCATCAAGTAAAAGATCCACAAAAGGCATTTAGAAAAACTGAATAAACTACCTAAAAAATTGAAAGTGCTATCTCTGGAAACAAAATGTAAGTAGCATTAGCAATGCATCAACATTACAAACCATTTTTCCTAAAACAACAGTGTACTGTAGATAGGGACCGACAATCAATTAGTAAGTTACATAAACTATTATACCTATGGTCAGATCAATTGACAAAAAAATCTCCTTATTAATCTTTCAGTACACCTAAGCCTAAAATAAAAGGAAGCTAAAGCAACAGTTTGAGTCCGGAGCATAGCTAAAATAGCTTGAGTTTTGTTATCCAAAAGGGAATTTTTCTGTATGGAATGACAACAAAAAACATGGTAAGTGTTGGCTAATACAAAAAGAGTAGAGCAGTTAATAATCTGAGCAAATTCCTAGCCGGTGTAGCAGAACACGCTAGCTTTAGCATTAGATAGAATAGCTTTGGTATGGATTTTGTTTCTCCGTCGAGCACATAGGTCTATAAATATCTCAGTGCGGTATGAGAAAAGTAAACCAATGAAGCTAGTACGTGTGCCATGGTTATTTGGTAGCACTGTCCGCAATGCACATAAAAATAAATAAGAAAGTACACCTCTTGTACGGATTGCTTTATTTATGTTCCTGAAGTCAGAACTAAACTACTGAAATGACATCCTCTATAACCTAAAGAGTACACATGATGGATCAAAATATAACTTCCCTACTGTTACAAATTATCATCTAAATCTCTTTTAATTGAACAGAGCATAACAATAAATATAATAGAGATATTTATAAAAGATAAATTTGTTTTTCCTCTATCCAAGAGACAAATACTCGGTACATGTCTATTGTACTTCACGGAAAATAAAATAACCAAAAAGAGAGAAGATGCGGTAGAATTTATAGAACAAACAGAACGAACATTCACATGGTGGCCTGGTGGCTGCCCGACGCATTGGTTGTGGAGGCTCTTTTTCACACAGGAGTCAACCTACATGCCTGCTTGCACATGCGGCTTGTGTACATGTCCATCTGAATATTGCTGCTGACTAAAGCATCCGCCGTCAACCAATTCTAGGATTGAGGCTTGCTACACATACCTGCAGAAAGTTGTGCCTGTGCAAGTTCTGCAGCCGGCAAGTAATCAGCTAGTAATGGGCAAGGGCAATAATATATGCTTCACGTCTGCTACATGGCTGCATCTATGTGTTTCCTTTAGAGACAGAGATATGTAGAATCTAGTGAGGCAATTGCGAGCCTTTGGCCTGGAATACGGACACTGAAGGACCTCTGGCTTGATGGATGCATGGATATCCTCATGTGTACGTCGGCGCATGGCCGGATGGCCGTAAGTAAAACCTGTAGTTAATTTGATTAGATGGAAAGTCCTGATGGTGCTGCTGAGGAAAGGAGAACGACGACAACAGCTAGACGCACGCAAGCATAGGAGAAACTGAGATGAGAAGGGCTTGAGAAAGGAAAAGAGGCATAGTTGGCGTGCATCGCGACATTATGGGAACCGTATTTTCTAGGTTTTCATAAGATAGAAAATCATTTTTCCCATGGGGGAAATATGTTTCTCAGGTCAAGGAGATGTATAAAGAGGGTAAATTGGTTGCAACTGCTCCCCAAAGGCAGGATACAGCGTGGCGTGGCCATCAAAAGCTGGGTTGTGCATCTACGTAAGAAGCATTTCCAACAAACAAAAAACTGCAGTATTTTTTTGGGCCGGTTGAAAACTACACAAATTAACTTCAAGAGAATGCATGAAAAGAAGAATATTAACATGAGAACTCCTCCTACACAAATTAAAACATCTCATGCCATATCAGCACCTAGACCTAGAGGCATTAAGAATAATTTATGGACTAATAGTTAATAAATTTGATTATGTTACAATTCTTTACGCAAAGCAAGCAGAAAGCTACAACAAAGAGGCAAGCACGGGTGATGAAATTTATAATAGGGGCGAGAAATACTCAGCCGTCAGGAGGCCATAGTAAAGGGATTGAGAACAAAATAGATTACAGCAATATATGATCATGTTCCCAGGATTCAAACGTAGATGTGGCTGCAGATTTTGATTAACCATGTTAAAGCGGCAGTGGTTGGCTTGACAAAGGCAAGGGCATGGGCCACAGCCGGACTATACATGAAGCTCTAGATAGATTGATGGATTCTCCTGAACTAACATCTTGTAAATCATCATAAAAAAATTCAACCAAGATTGGAGATACAACCATGAAGATGTATTTTTCTTTGACTTGATTCATGACTGACGGTGTTCTGGACTAGGGGTACTCACCACGTCGTCTCCCGCTCTATTAGATTGGCCCGAGGCCCCCCATGACCGTATACTCATGGGCCAGTTCGGACAGTTGCCGCATACAAGGAAGATTCCACAAAGACTTGGCGATCAAGACAAGGACTTCTCCCCACCGGCGTATTCGGCTAGGACTCTTGTTATCCTAGGCCTCTGGTGCATTATATAAACCGAGACTGGTGTCCATCACGCCGACCTACTTCGACTCATCGGCTGACATCGAGGCTTCGACATCTCGGCTGGACCGGGGGCTTCGCCATCTCTTCATCAACCTACTCCGGAGACTTCGGCGTCACTAGCCGACCAGCTCCGTCATGTTAGCTGGACCGAGGGCTTTTCCTCGGCGAGCCAACCTTTGCCAGCATCGCCATACCGTCGCTTTATCGCCATTCAGGAAATGGGTGTGCGGATCGAGTCCCAATTTTGGGAATCACCTTTCTTCGGATTGCTACAACAAATAAACCAAGTGCTATTAATCCTAGTATTTTTTGCTTGTCTGGGTTTATTATTCCCAAGGAATTATTACTCTGCTTTGTCCATCATCTGTACACAGGTCTATCAAATGATGGCCGCATTAACGACGGCCGCGTGGTGGTTCGGTCAGTTTCCGTACATAGTCCGGCGAACGCCGCATCCGGAACTCGGACCGACCTGTGAATTCAGGCTTTGCCACGCCTTTACCGCATCACGCCGACGCCCTGCATCGACATTGACTTCGGCGTCATGCCATATTTCTTTTATTACTCACTTTGCATAAATTATTTATTATGCAACGATTTTTTTTAATAATTATTATTACTATTATCTCCGGTTTGCACTACTTTTTGTGCACAGGAATATGATCCGGAGACTTCGGCATCACTCTGCCGGTCTGCATTGACCGTGCTATGTCACCACTTCGGCGTGTCGAGCTCTCCGCTCCGCCACCTCGGGACCGGCTTGGGGGATGGAACCTTGTCCCGCATCAAGCTCGGACCGCATTGTCAATGTCGAACACATTAACCAGCTAAGTCGCTTTCATGCTCAAAGTTTTAATTTTTAACTTGTGTTCGGTTCGACCAAGCATTATACTTTTTTGGGAAAAAATTGCTTGTAAAAAATTTCCTTGTCCAAACTTTGTTTGTGACACACATATTCAAATACCCCGTTTATTTGGGGGCTTCCTTTATGAAGCTTTTCTTCTTGCATATGATTATACTTGTACGGCTTCGTTCCTTGTTCGTGTATTACGCCACAATATGCATCATATTAACTTAAGCGATTTGCAAGCTGGGTTGCCTGGCTCCTGTGCTTACCCCTACGTCCCCGATTGTTCGGCTAGGGAGTAAAGGGAGCACCTCTGCGATTGTCACGACCGGGTCCTCCGAGCTCTGACCTCAGATTGGGTGAAGCCAAAAGCTAGCGCTCTTATTGTTTTCAATCATGGTCGGCACACAACGGAACTCATGAGTACAAAAAAAAATCTATTGCACAAGTCTCATAGTAATAATGAGCACCGAAGAAAGGTATTGGTGGGGGTACTATTTTCTTCGAAGATGCTTCTTACACTTCGTCTGTAATATAGCATAAGTTCCCTGAGCGCGCTTTGTCTGTTACAACCTTATGGCCCGGTTGCCTGGTTATCGGAAACACTATCGATATTCTCGACGGGTGGAGTACATAACACTTTTCGGTCCTTAACCGAAGAGGGAGAAGCCGACGGTCAGTTAAGACGCGTTTAAAGTTCGGTTGAACAAAGATATGATATAAGTACTTCGGTACATACAATCATTATACACTTTTACCCAAGTCACTTGGGGGCTCTTAAAATTTATATGAGCTATTTTATAGTAAATGTGTTTTCTTCTTGGTCGTTGCAAAGTCTTTTTCTATCACTCCTTTTTCGACGTGAGTGTGTGGTCAATAGCCAGATAACCCATTTTCTCTCTAGTGATCGCTTGAGTTTAGTTCGCTAAACTGGTCTAACGAGAAGCACTCCGCCTTCGGGATAGGAGGTTGCAGCCGTAGGCTGGCCCGCTTGAAGTCTTGAGATCGGATGTGTAATATTAATGCACGACAGAAGCACGATTTTTTCCCCAATTTTTGGATTGGCACCGAACACTTGATCTTGTTCGGACGTCAAGTTTTTATTGACGTTTTTTTGGTTTTCCAAGTTTATGGCACTTTTAAACTATTTGTGTGTTTTCAGCACAAGTCTCGCAGTGCAATGCCGGACACCTTTATAGATTCGGTAAAAACATTCTCGGATCTCACTATATATGCATTGGTTTCGAATTGTGTCTTCGGTCAATAGTTGGGTTGCCCGGCTCCTGCGCTTGCCTCCTATGTTCCGCTTTGTTCGGCTAGGTGTGCAAAGGGAGAACCACTGCGATTGTGCTTCCAGCTCAGATGGTTAAGCACCTTAGTGGAGAAAGCCGAAAACTGACTGTCACAATAAGCGTAAACTGGTCAGCAATCCGATGACAGTGTTAAATGATGGGTCATTCATAACAATGGCCGAAGTGTTTACGGCTTGACCTCGACTGTCGCCGAACACTACCGGGGGCTATTAACTGGCCTCCCAAACTAAATCCTCGACATTTTGCTCTTACATTAGAGCTGAGGTTTCATGATCATGCTTAGCATGACAACCCAAAGAAAGGAACCGATAGCGGGACTATTTTCTTTGGAAGACATTTCTTATGTTAAACAGTAATATAACATATCTCTCTGCGTACCTTTGTTCATGAAACCGTATGGCCAGATTGCCTTGTTTGTTGGAAATCTTTGCCCTCATAAAGGCTTTCTAAAGTAGGACAAACACTCCTCGGCTACTAGCCGAGGAGGTGGAAGCCGATGGTTGGTCAACAAAGTTTTGTACAATGTGGATCCAAGCATTAATGACGTAAAGTAATTGGATACATAGAGTCATTACACATAATTTGTGATTTTACTATGGATATTGAACCTTAATCCGGCCACCCGTGCCCGCATTAAGGCTCGGGGGCTACTGAGCTTCGAGCTTATTATTTACAAATATTAAAGGGGCACATCGATCCCCTGATCTGGTATTTCCACCCGACCAGTGTCTCGGGGGCTACTGCATTGCCTATCCAATGCAGAAAATTTTAAGTGCAATACAGTTTCCGAGAAGATTTTGATTCTCAGGTTGGTCGGCCGCACCCAACCTGAGTCTCGAGGACTGAGCACGCTGCTTTTTGTGTCCCGAAGTATCCTGCCGAGCTAGGACTTGATCCTCAGGCCGATTTTACAAATCAACCTGAGTCTCAGCGGCTACTGGGATCAGCGGTCTTACATCATCCTTCAGGTGCATCTCGGGTTTTAAACCGATACAAACCTTGAGGGCTACTGGCTATATATCTCGGCAGAGAATAAATTGCACCAATAAAAAATATTCACAAAAATCGGCCCACATTCGGGGTGGTGCACCACCTCGGAAGCAGCCCGGCATAAAGCTCGGGCGCTAGTGGCTGGCTCCATAGAGGGCATTTCCGGCATTAAGCTCGGCTAAACTCCTTCAAACTTCTTTGAACCAAGGTGATTTACGACACCTCGGATATAGTCCGGCCTTGGAGCTCGGATAAAGTCCGGCGTTGGAGCTCGGATATACAGTCCGGCGTTTGAGCTCGGATACATAGTCCGGCGTTGGAGCTCGGATACATTCCGGCGTTAGAGCTGGGAAGCGGTCCGGCGTTGGTGCTCGGTTGCAAAAGATACCTCGAATACAGTCCGGCGTTGGAGCTCGGACGCAAGAGGACGCTACCGCCCGGGAACAACTTCAAACCCGAGGTGTGGCATAAAAATAACAAGGCATTGGTAAAGGCCGGAAACTTAAAGGGGCTCCTCGGATACCCGACGTGTAAACTCGTCGAATGCATTTCGGCGATCCTCAAGATCGAAGATAAAGAAGATTTGTTGAACCAGTTTTCAAGACCGACGACCGAAGATGAAGAACAATTCGGAAGAATCGAGGAGCGTCCCTAACTTGAAGACCGGTTCAGGGGGCTACTGACGGTGTCCTGGACTAGGGGGTACTCACCACGTCGTCTCCCGATCTATTAGATTGGGCCGAGGCCCACCATGGCCGTATACTCATGGGCAGTTCGGACAGCTGCCGCATACAAGGAAGATTCCACAAAGACTTGGCGATCAAGACAAGGACTTCTCCCCACCGGCGTATTCGGCTAGGACTCTTGTTATCCTAGGCCTCTAGTGCATTATATAAACCGAGGCCAGGCTAGTCGATAGACATATACAACAATCATACCATAGGCTAGCTTATAGGGTTTTAGCCTCTACGATCTCGTGGTAGATCAACTCTTGTAATACTCATATCATCTATATGAATCAAGCAGGACGTAGGGTATTACCTCCATCAAGAGGGCCCGAACCTAGGTAAACATCGTGTCCCCTGCCTCCTGTTACCATCGATCCTAGACGCACAGTTCGGGACCCCCTACCCGAGATCCGCCGGTTTTGACACCGACATTGGTGCTTTCATTGAGAGTTCCGTTGTGTGATCGGCAAAAGGATCGATGGCTCGTCTGCAGGTCAATTGCGATGCTGGCATCTTCATCGCCGGCTCGACTGGTCACTTGGCTCGACCGAGGACCATGCTCCATCTCCGATCGTCATGTTCAGACGAGGGCCTTCATCAACATCAACTCCGATCTCTGTCAAGATCATGGAGGAATCATCCATGGAGCTCGGGGGCTCAACGTCAACATTGCCCTTGGGCGACCGTGCTGTTTTTCCGAATAGCAAACTTGTATCCGCTGCCACCACCTCTTAGAGCATCGCTTTGACGATCCCTTTGGTGAAATTGTGCGGAATTGAGTCTACAACAACCCTGGAAAATTTCGTCGAGTTCCGATGAAGGAATCTCCGACAATCTACGATATACCGGAGCCCTATCAAATCTGGACAGGAATCTGGACGAGTGTAGGGCGTGGTCTCCAGAGCCCAGCTCGGATGTCCTTTGGAAGATCCAACCGTTCATCTACTGCGGAAATCCCATATCTACCACCCCTCCAAATTTCTGCTCGATCCAACGGTTAAAACTCCAGGAAACTTCCGATGAGTGGACCAATTTTCGGATCTGTTTTCTGCGCGAATACGGATCCGACCCGAATTCATGTTTCTTTATGAACGTGATATTGGACAACCTTTTTTAAGAAATTTTCTTCTATGGTATTGTGCGTTGTTTTTAAACACGTACCCATAAATTTTAAGCCTCCTTCGAGGTAATCTTCACCATCACGCTGGTGTCAAACCAGTCCGGCGGTATTACTCCACGGCTGCCGACCTACGCTACACACGTCATCGCTTTATTGTTCCCAGGATTCAAACATAGATGTGGCTGCAGATTTTGATTAACCATGTTAAAGCGGCAGTGGTTGGCTTGACAAAGGCAAGGGCATGGGCCACAGCCGGACTATACATGAAGCTCTAGATAGATTGATGGATTCTCCTGAACTAACATCTTGTAAATCATCATAAAAAATTCAACCAAAATTGGAGATACAACCATGAAGATGTATTTTTCTTTGACTTGATTCATGACTGACGGTGTCCTGGACTAGGGGTACTCACCACGTCGTCTCCCGGTCTATTAGATTGGGCCGAGGCCCCCCATGGCCATATACTCATGGGCCAGTTCGGACAGCTGCCGCATACAAGGAAGATTCCACAAAGACTTGGCGATCAAGACAAGGACTTCTCCCCACCGGCGTATTCGGCTAGGACTCTTGTTATCCTAGGCCTCTGGTGCATTATATAAACCGAGGCTGGTGTCCATCACGCCGACCTACTTCGACTCATCGGCTGACATCGAGGCTTCGACATCTCGGCTGGACCGGGGGCTTCGCCATCTCTTCATCAACCTACTCCGGAGACTTCGGCGTCACTAGCCGACCAGCTTCGTCATGTTAGCTGGACCGAGGGCTTTGCCTCGGCGAGCCAACCTTTGCCAGCATCGCCATACCGTCGCTTTATCGCCATTCAGGAAATGGGTGTGCGGACCGAGTCCCAATTTTGGGAATCACCTTTCTTCGGATTGCTACAACAAATAAACCAAGTGCTATTAATCCTAGTATTTTTTGCTTGTTTGGGTTTATTATTCCCAAGGAATTATTACTCTGGTTTGTCCATCATCTGTACACAGGTCTATCAAATGATGGCCGCATTAACAACGGCCGCGTGGTGTTTCGGTCAGTTTCCGTACATAGTCCGGCGAACGCCGCATCCGGAACTCGGACCGACCTGTGAATTCAGGCTTTGCCACGCCTTTACCGCATCACGCCGACGCCCTGCATTGACATTGACTTCGGTGCCATGGCATATTTCTTTTATTACTCACTTTGCATAAATTATTTATTATGCAACGATTTTTTTTTAATAATTATTATTACTATTATCTCCGGTTTGCACTACTTTTTGTGCACAGGAATATGATCCGGGGACTTCGGCATCACTCTGCCGGTCTGCATTGACCGTGCTATGTCACCACTTTGGCGTGTCGAGCTCTCCGCTCCGCCACCTCGGGACCGGCTTGGGGGATGGAACCTTGTCCCGCATCAAGCTCGGACCGCGTCGTCAATGCCGAACACATTAACCAGCTAAGTCGCTTTCATGCTCAAAGTTTTAATTTTTAACTTGTGTTCGGTTCGACCGAGCATTATACTTTTTTGGGAAAAAATTGCTTGTAAAAAATTTCCTTGTCCAAACTTTGTTTGTGACACACATATTCAAATACCCCGTTTATTTGGGGGCTTCCTTTATGAAGCTTTTCTTCTTGCATATGATTATACTTGTACGGCTTCGTTCCTTGTTCGTGTATTACGCCACAATATGCATCATATTAACTTAAGCGATTTGCAAGCTGGGTTGCCTGGCTCCTGTGCTTACCCCTACGTCCCCGATTGTTCGGCTAGGGAGTAAAGGGAGCACCTCTGCGATTGTCACGACCGGGTCCTCCGAGCTCTGACCTCAGATTGGGTGAAGCCAAAAGCTAGCGCTCTTATTGTTTTCAATCATGGTCGGCACACAACGGAACTCATGAGTACAAAAAAATCTATTGCACAAGTCTCATAGTAATAATGAGCACCGAAGAAAGGTATTGGTGGGGGTACTATTTTCTTCGAAGATGCTTCTTACACTTCGTCTGTAATATAGCATAAGTTCCCTGAGCGCGCTTTGTCTGTTACAGCCTTATGGCCCGGTTGCCTGGTTATCGGAAACACTATCGATATTCTCGACAGGTGGAGTACATAACACTTTTCGGTCCTTAACCGAAGAGGGAGAAGCCGACGGTCAGTTAAGACGCGTTTAAAGTTCGGTTGAACAAAGATATGATATAAGTACTTCGATACATACAATCATTATACACTTTTACCCAAGTCACTTGGGGGCTCTTAAAATTTATATGAGCTATTTTATAGTAAATGTGTTTTCTTCTTGGTCGTTGCAAAGTCTTTTTCTATCACTCCTTTTTCGACGTGAGTGTGTGGTCAATAGCCAGATAACCCATTTTCTCTCTAGTGATCGCTCGAGTTTAGTTCGCTAAACTGGTCTAACGAGAAGCACTCCGCCTTCGGGATAGGAGGTTGCAGCCGTAGGCTGGCCCGCTTGAAGTCTTGAGATCGGATGTGTAATATTAATGCACGACAGAAGCACGATTTTTTCCCCAATTTTCGGATTGGCACCGAACACTTGATCTTGTTCGGACGTTAAGTTTTTACTGACGTTTTTTTGGTTTTCCCAGTTTATGGCACTTTTAAACTATTTGTGTGTTTTCAGCACAAGTCTCGCAGTGCAACGCCGGACACCTTTATAGATTCGGCAAAAACATTCTCGGATCTCACTATATATGCATTGGTTTCGAATTGTGTCTTCGGTCAATAGTTAGGTTGCCCCGCTCCTGCGCTTGCCTCCTATGTTCCGCTTTGTTCGGCTAGGTGTGCAAAGGGAGAACCACTGCGATTGTGCTTCCAGCTCAGATGGTTAAGCACCTTAGTGGAGAAAGCCGAAAACTGACTGTCACAATAAGCGTAAACTGGTCAGCAATCCGATGACAGTGTTAAATGACGGGCCATTCATAACAATGGCCGAAGTGTTTACGGCTTGACCTCGACTGTCGCCGAACACTACCGGGGGCTATTAACTGGCCTCCCAAACTAAATCCTCGATATTTTTCTCTGACATTAGAGCTGAGGTTTCATGATCATGCTTAGCATGACAACCCAAAGAAAGGAACCGATAGCGGGACTATTTTCTTTGGAAGACATTTCTTATGTTAAACAGTAATATAACATATCTCTCTGCGTACCTTTGTTCATGAAACCGTATGGCCAGATTGCCTTGTTTGTCGGAAATCTTTGCCCTCATAAAGGCTTTATAAAGTAGGACAAACACTCCTCGGCTACTAGCCGAGGAGGTGGAAGACGATGGTCGGTCAACAAAGTTTTGTACAATGCGGATCCAAGCATTAATGACGTAAAGTAATTGGATACATAGAGTCATTACACATAATTTGTGATTTTACTATGGATATTGATCCTTAATCCGGCCACCCGTGCCCGCATTAAGGCTCGGGGGCTACTGAGCTTCGGGCTTATTATTTACAAATATTAATGGGGCACATCGATCCCCTGATCTGGTATTTCCACCCGACCAGTGTCTCGGGGGCTACTGCATTGCCTATCCAATGCAGAAAATTTTAAGTGCAATACAGTTTCCAAGGAGATTTTGATTCTCAGGTTGGTCGGCCGCACCCAACCTGAGTCTCGAGGACTGAGCATGCTGCTTTTTATGTCCCAAAGTATCCTGCCGAGCTAGGACTTGATCCTCAGGCCGATTTTACAAATCAACCTGAGTCTGAGCGGCTACTGGGATCAGCGGTCTTACATCATCCTTCAGGTGCATCTCGGGTTTTAAACCGATACACACCTTGAGGGCTACTGGCTATATATCTCGGCAGAGAATAAATTGCACCAATAAAAAATATTCTCAAAAATCGGCCCACATTCGGGATGGTGCACCACCTCGAAAGCAGCCCGGCATAAAGCTCGGGCGCTAGTGGCTGGCTCCATAGAGGGCATTTCCGGCATTAAGCTCGGCTAAACTCCTTCAAACTTCTTTGAACCAAGGTGATTTACGACACCTCGGATATAGTCCGGCGTTGGAGCTCGGATACAGTCTGGCGTTGGAGCTCGGATATACAGTCCGACGTTGGAGCTCGGATACATAGTCCGACGTTGGAGCTCGGATACATTCCGGCGTTAGAGCTGGGAAGTGGTCCGGGGTTGGTGCTCGGCTGCAAAAGATACCTCGAATACAGTCCGGCGTTGGAGCTCGGACGCAAGAGGACGCTACCGCCCGGGAACAACTTCAAACCCGAGGTGGGATAAAAATAACAAGGCATTGGTAAAGGCCGGAAACTTAAAGGGGCTCCTCGGATACCCGACGTGTAAACTCGTCGAATGCATTTCGGCGATCCTCAAGATCGAAGATAAAGAAGATTTGTTGAAGCAGTTTTCAAGACCGACGACCGAAGATGAAGAACAATTCGGAAGAATCGAGGAGCGTCCCTAACTTGAAGACCGGTTCAGGGGGCTACTGACGGTGTCATGTACTAGGGGGTACTCACCACGTCGTCTCCCGATCTATTAGATTGGGCCGAGGCCCCCCATGGCCGTATACTCATGGGCCAGTTTGGATAGCTGCCGCATACAAGGAAGATTCCACAAAGACTTGGCGATCAAGACAAGGACTTCTCCCCACCGGCGTATTCGGCTAGGACTCTTGTTATCCTAGGCCTCTGGTGCATTATATAAACCGAGGCCAGGCTAGTCGATAGACATATACAACAATCATACCATAGGCTAGCTTATAGGGTTTTAGCCTCTACGATCTCGTGGTAGATCAACTCTTGTAATACTCATATCATCAATATCAATCAAGCAGGATGTAGGGTATTACCTCCATCAAGAGGGCCCGAACCTGGGTAAACATCATGTCCCCTGCCTCCTGTTACCATCGATCCTAGACGCATAGTTCGGGACCCCCTACCCGAGATCCGCCGGTTTTGACACCAACAATGACCTTCCGGAAAAAATACCTGAGGTGTAGAACCTGAATGAAACAAATATCCACCATAGAAGGCCCGCCAAGGTGCGTCATGGCCGCCCCAACGCGCTTGTCGGGCTGCATGTAGAGCTGAACTACAAAAGCAACAAAATTCTGTACCAGTCTGCAATGATATGAAAATAGTACTAAGAAGCATATGGAAAAATATCCTGGTTTTACAAATAGATTATTACAGAACCACACTATTCATGTTGTTATCCATGTAGAAACCTATCGGCAAGTAATTCTTTTGCATCTATTATAAATCTCTATCCTGTATATGCAGTCAGCAAATTTTACATGGCAATATAGGCAACACAAAGGAAAAGAAGGTATGAAAAAAGACATTATTCTGAATTAGCATGCCTGTTTTCCTTACACCAAGAACATATCCCAGGCCATGGCCAGACTCTCGACGTCTCCAGAACCTCTAGCCGTCGCCGGCATGTAGCCCGGCATCTCAGTCATCGGCATGTCGTCTTCAGCCGATCTGACTGACGGAATTGATTACCAAGGTTGTAGTACGTACATGTCTTTTCTGCTGATTGAAAAGCTAGCTAGCCTTGAACCAAATTGAGCCAGATCGTGTATTTATGTTTCCCATCAGAATCAAGCATGGCATGTACGCGTACACATGCGCTGGCACCGTGCAGCCTAGGGAAGTTCCCGGTGCAGGGCCATCGGATCCAATGCCCGCATCTTCAAGCAATGCTCACTCACATTAGGACAGGCAGCATGCAGTCCCACATGTGAGGCCGTCTAGTCCCAGATATGCGTCTGCCTCAAGGCATTTCAGTAGATTTGGAGGATGATAAGGAGAAGAGCAACGCTAGGGTTTGTAGAGGATGCTTAGGTGCGTACGTGAAACAAATCTTCGAGGGAGATTGTTTTTCTCGGTTGTTGAATACTAAGATTCATTGGACAACATGTCCTACACGTGAGAGGTTGAGGGAGTTGGTTCATCAGAGAGACGTATGTGGGTTGAGAAAGATACGTGTTTTTTCTCGCGAGTTGGTGTTCTTTTCCGCGAGTCGATCTACACCGTAATAATTCGGTCCCACCAGATGAACAGATCGTAAATTCTAATTAACGTGGTAATTTTTAGGGAGTCTGTAATTATTATAGGTATAGATAGATAGGTCGACGTCCGCCAGTTTACAGAGTCCCGAGGCCGGATCATAAACGTATCTAGCTCGGTCTCTACTCCTATCTTATCATACAAGCATACATCAATGTCGGTTTATCTCTACAGGCTTTAACCCGCCTTTGGGCCTTGGGCCTCCATGAAGTTCCATCATTCATGTCTTCATGGGCTTCAAATAAGGTAATCATCAAGGACATAAACCGGCCTCTCCTGGCCGGTTTATGTCCAGTAGTAATATCCCCAATAGAGCCCAAGAATAAATGGGCCCTAAGAAGGCCGAAAGATAGCAGGGGATGGAAACGGCCCAACAGTATAATGGGCCGTTAATGGGTATAAAGTGATACACTGTTCATTATGGGCCAGTTTTACCACCGGCCATTAATGGGCCGAGGGTTACTAAGGGCCTCATATGGGCCGAAAGACGTCATGGGTCATACATGAGCCAGAAGTTAAAACGGGCTGGAATTATATTGGACAGCCCAGATGACGCTACTGGGCCTAATTCGTATAGGCCATAAACGGGCCCTGGGTTAGCGGGCTGTAAATGGGCTATATGCAAACATGCCGTTAACAGGCTTGCCGTGGGCTGGCCCTCCACCTTTTGACCAAGTCAAACGGGCTGGCCTTTTCACAGGAATGGGCCTCTATTGGGCCGTGCCACATGTCGACGTATCATAGGCTCTTTGGGTCCAATGAGTGGATGACATCTGTCCCAGCGGCGAGCCGACACATGTTCCCTCCAGCCAATGATGATTTTACATGTGGAAAATCCCCATTGGTCGGGGCTGTTAACGGGTTATCGGATCCAAAACCAGACCCGTTAGCTTAACGGCATTCCGTTACGGTGGATGCCACGTGTCGGTCACCCTTGACGAAAGCACTTCTGTGACGCACGATTTATCGTCATGGAAGTGGACACTTCCGTGATGATAATTTTGGTAATGTCATGGAACACTTCTACGACAACACATGTATGGCTATCTTGATTCTGTCATAAATTTGTCATGGATGTACATGCATGACAGAAAACTTGACCTACTGTGACAAACACGTATCATCACAGAAGTGTATTTTTTTGTAGTGCATCCCGATCGCTTGGCCTTTCACGGTCTGGGGACTCGACATGGTGGGGCCCTTCAAGACTGCTCGAGGCGGCATGACACATTTGCCGGTGGCGGTGGACAAGTTCACCAAGTGGATCGAAGTAAGGCCGATCAAGAAGCTGGATGGGTCAGCGGCCGCCCGGTTCATCAAAGACATCATTGTACATTACGGCATGCCAAACAGCATCATCACGGACAACGACACCAACTTCGCCAAGGGCACGCTCGCGCAATATTGCTCTGTCTCTGGCATTCGCCTCAACCTAGCATCCGTTGCACACTCGCAGTCCAACGGCCAGGTCGAGCAGGCCAACGGCCTCATCCTATCCGGCATCAAGCCACGGCTTGTCGAGCCGCTCGTCCGCTCACCCGGCACCTGGCTCGATGAGTTTCTAGCCATCCTCTGGAGCCTCCGCACCACGCCAAACAGGTCGAGTGGGTTCACCCGGTTCTTCTTCGTCTACGGAGCCGAAGCCGTCATCCCGACCGACAGTCGAGTTCGACTCGCCGCTCATCGCGATGTACACTGACGCTGAATCCAAAGAAGCCCGCGAAGACGGCGTCGACCTTCTCGAAGAAGCACGCCTCTTGGCGCTCAGCCGGTGGGCCATCTACCAGCAAGGCCGAGTCACTACCACAGCAAGAAGATCAAGCCACTCGCATTCCAAGAGAGAGACCTCGTCCTTCGACTCGTCCAGCAGCAAGCCGGCCAACACAAGTGATGACCCACAAGTATAGGGGATCTATCGTAGTCCTTTTGATAAGTAAGAGTGTCGAACCCAACGGGGAGCAGAAGGAAATGATAAGCGGTTTTCAGCAAGGTATTCTCTGAACGCACTGAAATTATAGGTAATAGATAGTTTTGTGATAAGATAATTTGTAACGAGCAACAAGTAACAAAAGTAAATAAAGTGCAGCAAGGTGGCCCAATCCTTTTGGTAGCAAAGGACAAGCCTGGACAAACTCTTATATGAAGGAAAGCGCTCCCGAGGACACATGGGAATTATCGTCAAACTAGTTTTCATCACGATCATATGATTCACGTTCGGTACTTTGATAATTTGATATGTGGGTGGACTGGTGCTTGGGTGATGTCCTTACTTGGACAAGCATCCCACTTATGATTAACCCCTATTGCAAGCATCCGCAACTACAAAAGAAGTATTAAGGTAAACCTAACCATAGCATAAACATATGGATCCAAATCAGCCCCTTATGAAGCAACGCATAAACTAGGGTTTAAGCTTTTGTCACTCTATCAACCCATCATCTACTTATTACTTCCCAATGCCTTCCTCTAGGCCCAAATAATGGTGAAGTGTCATGTAGTCGACGTTCACATAACACCACTAGAGGAGATACAACATACATCTCATCAAAATATCGAACGAATACCAAATTCACATGACTACTAATAGCAAGACTTCTCCCATGTCCTCGGGAACAAACGTAACTACTCACAAAGCATATTCATGTTCATAATCAGAGGGGTATTAATATGCATATAGGATCTGAACATATGATCTTCCACCAAATAAACCGGCTAGCATCAACTACAAGGAGTAATCAACACTACTAGCAACCTACAGGTACCAATCCCAGACTTAGAGACAAGAATTGGATACAAGAGATGAACTAGGGTTTGAGAGGAGATGGTGCTGGTGAAGATGTTGATGGAGATTGGCCCCCTCCTGATGAGAGGATCGTTGGTGATGATGATGGTGATGATTTCCCCCTCCCGGAGGGAAGTTTCCTCGGCAGAACAGCTTCGCCGGAGCCCTAGATTGGTTTCGCCAAGGTTTCGCCTCGTGGCGGTGGAGTCTCGTCCCGAAAGCTTGCTTATGATTTTTTCCTTAACGAAAGATTCCATATAGCAGAAGATGGGCATCGGAGGGCCACTAGGGGGGCCACGAGGCAGGGGGGCGCGCCCCCACCCTCGTGGCTAGGATGTGGCCCCCTCTGAAACTTCTTGCGCTCGGTATTTTTTATATATTCTGAAAATAGCTTCCGTGAAGTTTCAGGTCTTTTGGAGGTATGCAGAATAGGTCTCTAATATTTGCTCCTTTTCCAGCCCAGAATCCCAGCTGTCGGCATTCTCCCTCTTTATGTAAACCCTGTAAAATAAGAGAGAATAGGCATAAGTATTGTGACATAATGTGTAATAACAGCCCATAATGCAATAAATATCGATATAAAATCATGAAGCAAAATGGACGTATCAACTCCCCCAAGCTTAGACCTCGCTTGTCCTCAAGCGAAAGCCGAAATCGAAATATATGTCCACATGTTTAGAGATAGAGGTGTCGATAAAAATAAAATACGGACATGAGGGCATCATGATCATTCTTAGAATAGCAGCTTATATAATTATTGTCATATGATCTCTTATGCTAGAGTAACAATTCAATCACAATTTCAAGTATGAATCATAAACTTCATTGAGAACCAACAAACTCTAATCTTAGTCATTGAGGCAATTGCAATTTATCATAACATAGGAAAGAGTCAATATAAGAGCTTTTCAGCAAGTCCACATACTCAACCATCTTTTAGTCTTTCACAATTGCTAACACTCACGCAATATTTATGAGTATGAAGTTTTAACCGGACACAGAGAAAGATAGGGGCTTATAATTTTGCCTCCCAACATTTTACCTCAAGGGTAATGTCAACAATAATTGTTCATGAAGACTCACATCCAATTAGCTATATATATCAGGATCTTTCCAACATATTGTGCTTGCCAAAAGATAAAATGTAAAAAGGAAAGGTGAAGATCACCATGACTCTTATGTAAGGTGGGAGATAAAAGTAAAAGATAGGCCCTTCGCAGAGGGAAGCAGAGGTTGTCATGCGCTTTTATGGTTGGATGCACAAAATCTTAATGCGAAAGGACGTCACTTTATATTGCCACTTGTGATATAGACCTTTATTATGCAGTCCGTCGCTTTTATTTCTTCCACATCACAAGATTGTATAAAGCTTATTTCCTCCACACCAATCAATCATACATATTTAGAGAGCAATTTTTTATTGCTTGCACCGATGACAACTTACTTGAAGGATCTTACTCAATCCATAGGTAGATATGGTGGACTCTCATGGCAAAACTGGGTTTAAGGGTATTTGGAAGCACAAGTAGTATCTCTACTTGGTGCAAAGAATTTGTCTAGCATGAGGGGGAAAGGCAAGCTCAATCATGTTGGATGATCCATGACAATATAATTTATAAGAAAATCATAACCCATTACGTTGTCTTCCTTGTCCAACGTCAACTCTTTAGCATGTCATATTTTAACGAGTGCTCACAATCATAAAAGATGTCCAAGATAGTGTATTTATATGTGAAGACCTCTCTTTCTTTATTACTTCCTATTAATTGCAACGATGACCAAAACTATATTTGTCAACTCTCAACAACTTTTATTCATCATACTCTTTATATGTGAGCTCATTACTCTCCATAAGATCCATATGATCTCTTTTATTTCTGTTTATTCTTTCTTTTTCTTTTATTCACTTAAGATCATAGCAAGATAATCAAGCCCTTGACTCAACACTAATCTTTATTATATAGCTCACGGACTCGATTGCATAGAGGGATCGTAAAGCAAAACTCAAAACTAGATCATACCAAAAACTTTATTCTACTAGATCAAGATATTACTAAAAGGATCAAACTAAGAAAAATGATAAAGATAGAGATGTGATGGTGATACGATACCGGGGCACCTCCCCCAAGCTTGGCAGTTGCCAAGGGGAGTGCCCATACCCATGTGATTATGTCTCCTTTTTCGGGGATGGTGGTGTGATATTCTTGGCGATGATGCCCCTCAGGATACGATTCTCCTCTTCGAGCTTATTGAGTTGCTGCTTGAGGTCCATTATTTACTTTCAAAGCTTTCCTGTAACGGCCAAAGCTCCTTGCACCCCAAGGGTGTTGCATAGCTGCGGGAGAACAAGTGACACTCTTCTTCATATTTTCATAAGAAATAAATCTAACATTGGAAGGGATAACCGAGTTTGGGATAGCCAAGCTCTGTAGTTCCCCCATTGTGAATCCAGCTCGGAAGCGAGAAGTGACTTCTTGATCCTCCTCCATGGCATCTATCCTCTTCAAATCAGCCTCCATCTCTTCCTCCGTTGCTGGCCCAAAGTGGTCGGCATTGCTGTTTTTCATTGATCTCGATGCCGGATGAGACACCCGGCTCTCCCCGACTGACTCTTGAGAAGACATCTTGCTCTAATCTGCAGCAGCAACAGCTCGAAACACAAACTGAGGATAATTGCGTGATACGGGAGTCAAAACCTTCGGGAGATTATATAATGAATTTTTACCGACCAAAATACGTAACGGGCAAGAAAACAGAGTCCGGAGAGCGCACGAGGTGCCCACGAGGCAGGGGCACGCCCAGGGGGGTAGGGCGTGCCCTCCACCCTCGTGGAGTCCCCGTGTCCTTCCCGTACTACTTCTTATTTTTCTATTTTTCTAAATATTCCAAAACGGAGAAAAATTGCCATTAGAAATGTTTTGGAGTCAGTTTACTTACCGTACCACATACCTATTCCTTTTCGGAGTCTGAAACGTTTCGGAAAGTGTCCCTTATGTATTCCTCCGGGGTTACGGTTTCAATAACATTGGTTTCAACATTTATAGGATTACCTAAGATATAATGTCTGATTCTTTCACTGTTCACCACCTTTGGATTTGTGCCTTCAAAGTTGTTGATTTTTATGGCACCGGAACGATAGACATCCTCGATAACGTAAGGACCTTCCCATTTAGAGAGAAGTTTTCCTGCAAAAAATCTTAAGCGAGAGTTGTATAACAATACATAATCACCTACATTAAACTCACGCTTTTGTATCCTTTTGTTGTGCCATCTTTTAACTTTTGCTTTAAACAACTTGGCATTCTCATAGGCTTGGGTTCTCCATTCATCAAGTGAGCTAATGTCAAATAACCTTTTCTCACTGGCAAGTTTGAAATCATAATTGAGCTCTTTAATAGACCAATAAGCCTTATGTTCTAGTTCTAGAGGTAAGTGACATGCTTTTCCATAAACCATTTTATACGGAGACATACCCATAGGATTTTTATATGCAGTTCTATAGGCCCATAATGCATCATCAAGTTTCTTGAACCAATTCTTTCTATATCTATTAATAGTCTTTTGCAAAAATAATTTGAGTTCTCTATTACTCAATTCTACTTGACCCACTAGACTGTGGGTGATAAGGAGATGCAATTCTATGATTAACATCATACTTAGCAAGCATTTTACAGAAAGCACCATGAATAAAATGTGAACCACCACTAGTCATTAAATACCTAGGGACCCCAAACCTCGGAAAAATAACTTCTTTAAGCATCTTAATAGAGGTGTTATGATCAGCACTACGAGTTGGAATAGCTTCTACCCACTTAGTAACGTAATCAACAGCAACTAAAATATGTGTATACCCATTAGAGGCAGGAAAAGGTCCCATATAATCAAAGCCCCAAACATCAAATGGTTCAATAACAAGTGAATAATTCATATGCATTTCTTGACGTCTACTAATATTACCAATTCTTTGACATTCATCGCAAGATAAGACAAACTTACGGGCATCCTTGAAGAGAGTAGGCCACTAAAAACCGGATTGCAATACCTTATGTGCAGTTCTATCTCCAGCGTGGTGTCCTCCATAAGCCTTCGGAGTGACACTTGCGTAGGATCTGTTCCTGTTCATGCTCAGGTACACAACGTCTAATAACACCATCTACTCCTTCTTTATAAAGATGTGGGTCATCCCAAAAGTAATGTCTTAAATCATAGAAAAACTTTTTCTTTTGCTGGTATGTGAAACTAGGTGGTATAAATTTAGCAACAATGTAATTAGCATAATCAGCATACCATGGAGCAGTACGAGAAGCATTTATGACATTTAATTGTTCATCAGGAAAGCTATCATCAATAGGTAGTGGGTCATCAAGAACATTTTCTAACCTAGACAAGTTATCTGCAACGGGGTTCTCAGCTCCCTTTCTATCAATAATATGCAAATCAAATTCTTGTAGCAAGAGAACCCATCTAATAAGTCTAGGTTTAGCATCTTTCTTTTCCATAAGATATTTAATAGCAGCATGATCCGTGTGAATAGTTACTTTAGAATCAACAATATAAGGTATGAACTTATCACAAGCAAATACAACTGCTAAGAATTCTTTTTCAGTAGTAGCATAATTTCTTTGGGCATTGTCTAGAGTTTTACTAGCATATTGAATAACATTTAATTTCTTATCGACTCTTTGCCCTAGAACAGCACCTACAGCATAATCGCTAGCATCACACATAATTTCAAAAGGTAAATTCCAATCAGGTGGCTGAACAATAGGTGCAGAGATCAATGCTTTCTTAAGTATTTCAAATGCTTCTACACAATCATCATCAAAGACGAATGCTATATCTTTTTGTAATAAATTAGTCAGAGGCCGAGAAATTTTTGAGAAGTCCTTAATGAACCTCCTATAAAAGTCGGCATGACCAAGGAAACTTCTTATACCTTTGATGTCCTTGGGACACGACATCTTTTCAATAGCATCAACTTTAGCTTTATCAACTTCAATGCCCCTTTCAGAAATTTTATGCCCCAAGACAATACCTTCATTAACCATAAAGTGGCACTTCTCCCAATTCAAGACAAGGTTAGTTTCTTCACATCTCTGCAAAATTCGATCAAGGTTGCTTAAGCAATCATCAAAAGAGGATCCATAAAGGGAGAAATCGTACTTCAAAACCTCACAAATCTTTTCACAAAAGTCCGAGAACATAGCCATCATGCATCTTTGAAAGGTAGCAGGTGCATTACATAAACCAAAAGGCATACGTCTATAAGCAAAAGTACTGAAAGGGAAAGGAAAAGTGGTCTTTGATTGATCATCAGCTGACACAGGTATTTGAGAGAAACCAGAATAACCATCTAGAAAGCAAAAATGTGTATGTTTGGATAATCTTTCTAGCATTTGATCAATGAAAGGTAAGGGGTAATGATCTTTTTAGTAGCCTTATTTAATATGCAGAAATCAATTACCATCCTATAACCTGTAATAACTCTTTGCGGAATCAATTCATCTTTATCATTAGAACAACAGTAATACCTCCCTTCTTAGGAACACAATGGGCAGGACTTACCCACTAACTATCAGCAACAGGATAAATTATACTTGCCTCAAGGAGCTTTAGTATTTCTTTTCTTACCACTTCTTTCATCTTAGGATTCAGCCGTCGTTGGTGATCAATAACTGGTTTGGCATCTTTTTCCAAATTTATTTTGTGTTGACATAGAGTGGGACTAATGCCCTTAAGATCATCAAGAGTATATCCAATAGCAGCACGGTGCTTCTTCAGAGTTTTCAATAATTTTTCTTCCTCCTTCTCTGAAAGGTTAGCACTAATAATAACAAGATATATCTTCTTTTCATCAAGATAAGCATATTTAAGAGTATCAGGCAGTGGTTTAAGCTCAAACACGGGATCAGCCATGGGTGGAGGAGGATCCCCTAAGATTTCAACAGGCAAGTTGTGTTTCCGAATAGGTCCCTATTTAAAGAACACTTCATCTATTTCCCTTCTTTCATTCATAAACATATCATTTTCATGGTCTAGCAAATATTCTTCTAAAGGATCACTAGGAGGTACGGCAATAGAAGCAAGACCAATAATTTCATCTTTACTAGGAAATTCCTCTTCACGGTGTTGTCTACGAAATTTAGAGAAGTTGAACTCATGAGACATATCACCTAAACCAATAGTAACAACATCATTTTCGCAGTCTATCCTAGCATTAACAGTGTTTAAGAAGGGTCTACCAAATATAATGGGACAAAAGCTATCTTGTGGGGAACCAAGAACAAGAAAATCAGTAGGATATTTAGTTTTCCCACACAAGACTTCAACATCTCTAACAATCCCAATTGGTGAAATAGTATCTCTATTGGCGAGTTTAATTGTGACATCAATATCTTCTAACTCAGCAGGTGCAATATCATGCATAATTTATTTGTATAAGTCAATAGGTATTGCACTAGCACTAGCACCCATATCGCACAAGCCATGATAACAATGATCTCCTATTTTAACAGAAATAATAGGCATGCCTACCACATGTATATGTTTATCTTTAGCACAAGGTTTAGCAATTCTAGCAGTTTCATCACAGAAATAAATAACATGCCCACCAATATTATCAGCCAAGAGATCCTTAACAATAGCAATATTAGGTTCAACTTTAACTTGCTCAGGAGGTGTATAGGTTCTAATATTGATTTTATGAACCACAGTTGAAGCTTTAGCATGATCTTTTATCCTAACAGGAAAAGGTGGTTTCTCAACATAAGCAGTAGGAACAATAAGATCATTATAAGTGATAGTCTTTTCTTCAACTTTAATAGGTTCAACTACTTTTACTTCTATGGGAGGATGATATTTAAACCACTTCTCCTTAGGGAGATCAACATGAGTAGCAAAAGATTCACAGAAAGAAGCTACTATCTTAGAGTCAAGTTCATATTTAGTGCTAAATTTACGGAAAACATCGGTATCCATAAAAGATTTAACACAATCAAACTTAGGTGTCATACCTGACTCCTTACCTTCATCGAGATCCCAATCTTCAGAGTTGCGCTTAATTCTTTCCAATAAATCTCATTTGAATTCAATAGTCTTCATCATAAAAGAGCCAGCACAAGAAGTATCGAGCATGGTGCAATTGTTATCAGAAAGCCGAGCATAATTTTTTTGGATAATCATGTCTCTTGAGAGCTTATGATTGGGGCATGAATATAACATTGATTTAAGCCTCCCCCAAGCTTGAGTGATGCTTTCTCCTTCACGAGGCCAAAAATTATATATATAATTGCGATCACGATGAACAAGATGCATAGGATAAAACTTCTGATGAAATTCCAATTTCAATCGTTTGTAGTTTCATGATCCCATATCATCACATAGCCTATACCATGTCAATGCATATCCCTTCAAAGATAAAGGGAAGACCTTCTTCTTGATAACATCATCGGGCATACCTGCAAGCTTAAATAATCCATAAACTTTATCCACATATATTAGGTGCTCATCAGGATGTAATGTTCCATCTCCTGCAAAAGGATTAGCTAGCAGTTTTTCTATCATACCCAAAGGAATTTCAAAGTAGACATCTTCATTTTCAGTAGACTGAGTAGGTTGAGGAGCAACTCTTTGCTCTACTGGTCGAGGTGAAGATACCCCAAACAATCCCCTCAAAGGATTACTTTCCATAGTAACAAGTGACAGTAAATTTCAGCACACAATATAAATTTTTCCTTACCAAATTCCACCTACCAAAGCCGCTTCACTCCCCGGCAACGGCGCCAGAAAAGAGTCTTGATGACCCACAAGTATAGGGGATCTATCGTAGTCCTTTCAATAAGTAAGAGTGTCGAACCCAACGAGGAGCAGAAGGAAATGATAAGCGGTTTTCAGCAAGGTATTCTCTGCAAGCACTGAAATTATAGGTAATAGATAGTTTTGTGATAAGATTATTTGTAACGAGCAACAAGTAACAAAAGTAAATAAAGTGCAACAAGGTGGCCCAATCCTTTTTGTAGCAAAGTACAAGCTTGGACAAATTCTTATATGAAGGAAAGCGCTCCCGAGGACACATGGGAATTATCGTCAAGCTAGTTTTCATCACGATCATATGATTCTTGTTCGGTACTTCGATAATTTGATATGTGGGTGGACCGGTGCTTGGGTGCTGTCCTTACTTGGACAAGCATCCCACTTATGATTAACCCCTATTGCAAACATACGCAACTACAAAAGAAGTATTAAGGTAAACCTAACCATAGCATGAAACATATGGATCCAAATCAACCCCTTACGAAGCAACGCATAACCTAGGGTTTAAGCTTCTGTCACTCTAGCAACCCATCATCTACTTATTACTTCCCAATGCCTTCCTCTAGGCCCAAATAATGGTGAAGTGTCATGTAGTCGACGTTCACATAACACCACTAGAGGAGAGACAACATACATCTCATCAAAATATCGAACGAATACCAAATTCACATGACTACTAATAGCAAGACTTCTCCCATGTCCTCAGGAACAAACGTAACTACTCACAAAGAATATTCATGTTCATAATAAGAGGGGTATTAATATGCATATAGGATCTGAACATATGATCTTCCACCAAATAAACCGGCTAGCATCAACTACAAGGAGTAATCAACACTACTAGCAACCTACAGGTACCAATCCCAGACTTAGAGACAAGAATTGGATACAAGAGATGAACTAGGGTTTGAGAGGAGATGGTGCTGGTGAAGATGTTGATGGAGATTGGCCCCCTCCCGATGAGAGGATTGTTGGTGATGATGATGGTGATGATTTCCCCCTCCCGGGGGGAAGTTTCCCCGGCAGAACAGCTTCGCCGGAGCCCTAGATTGGTTTCGCCAAGGTTTCGCCTCGTGGCGGTGGAGTCTCGTCCCGAAAGCTTGCTTATGATTTTTTTCCTCAACGAAAGATTCCATATAGCAGAAGATGGGCATCGGAGGGCCACCAGGGGGGCCACGAGGCAGGGGGCGCGCCCAGGGGGGTAGGGCGCGCCCCCACCCTCGTGGCTAGGGTGTGGGCCCCCTCTGAAACTTCTTGCGCTCGGTATTTTTTATATAGTCTGAAAATAGCTTCCATGAAGTTTCAGGTCTTTTGGAGGTATGCAGAATAGGTCTCTAATATTTGCTCATTTTCCTGCCCAGAATCCTAGTTGCTGGCATTCTCCCTCTTTATGTAAACCTTGTAAAATAAGAGAGAATATGCATAAGTATTGTGACATATTGTGCAATGACAGCCCATAATGCAATAAATATCGATATAAAAGCATGATGCAAAATGGACGTATCAATAAGTTGTCCTCCCCATGGGAAGGCCCCTTCATCGTCAGCAAGGCCTTGTGTGATCGCAACGCCTACTACCTCATCGACGTCCACAAGTCAAACAAGCGCAAGAGAGACACCGCCGGCAAAGAAACAACCCGGCCGTGGAATGCAGAACTCCTCCATCAGTTTTACAGTTAGCTGTGTGCATGTATGTATCGCTGTCTTTTGTGAACTATATGAAATGATGGATTCCCCGAACGATGCTCGGGGGCTGCCCTTTTCGACCAAGCTTATGTGTCTCCTGCATTATGCATTACCTTTCTGTCAAACCTGCCCCATCACCGGCTCGACTTGCTCGACCCGGGGGCTCGGGGGATGGCCGGCTAGGTCATGACCCGCCGTCTTCCTTAGCAACTCCTGACTCGTTGAGGTCGCCGCAGCCCTCCACTTCGCCCTAGGCCACAGAACCGGCTTTGGCTGTCGGCTAGCAAGCACAAATGGCCAAAGCACCAGCGTGCCACGAATACTAAGTCAAGGACCGCCGGGTTACCCAACCCGGCCCCGCCACTTTAAAATTAACGCACGACCGGCTGCTTGCCAACCGACTTCGCCGGATTGCCGCCAGCCGGCCTAGTGGGTGTTTCGCTCGCGCTCAACATTTCGAAAGCCTAAAGTACTGCACGATCCTCTCAAAGGCCGAACTCCTTGTCACGGACCGGAGCCTTGGCCGTCCGACTCGCGGAGTGGAGGCCCGAAAGGGGAAAGTCGCAAGAGAATGGCTCAAAAGCCGAAAAGCAAAGGTGCAAACATTCACGAAATTTACACATCACAAAGTTAAACAGGCCCAAGGCCAGAGTTCATTACACCCAAGCACCCCCAATGGGTGGGTGGACCTGCTACCTAACCAAATTTTTTTACTTAAGTTAAAACAGGGCAGCCTCAGGCATCTCCAGCCGGGTCACGCAGCTGTCGGCTCCTCCTCGGTGGCCTCCGGGTTCGCCGACATGCCGATGTCTTCCTCTCCAGAGTCGTCGTCACCACAGACGCCCGTCTCCTCGAGATGCTCTCCGGGTAGTTCAGAAGCAGGCCGTAGTCCTCAGCAGGCACGACTCTGCCATCTTCCGTCCGCTCTGGCTGGAACTCGTCATGAATGGCGAACCCGGCAATATAGCTGGCCCAGGCTGCGATCCGTCCGGCCTCCACCCGCAGCTGGTCCTCCGCGTTGGCTCGCTGGCCCATCAGCGCGTCCAGCGACAGATCTGGATGCCAAGACATCACGAACATGAGTGCCATCTCAGCACTGGTACGAGCGGCAGAAATGCGTCACTCGTGGAGCCGGTCCGGCCACGACTCCAACCACCACGCCAACCGCGAGAAGCTGTTCGGTGCAACGGAGCCCAGCCAAAGGGCCGATGTCATTGTTGTGCCGGCCCCGGAGAGCTGCCCCATCTTCTCGCCCAAGACTCGCAGGCGAGCCTCGGTGGCGGTCATGATCTCCGGGAAGGTCCAAGCCACCTGCGGATCGGTCTCGGAGCCGATGACCCCCTGCGGGTCTCGCTGAAAGCAGACGGCCTCCTCCGCCAGCTGGCGCGTCTCCGGGAAGGCCCCTGTCAAGAAATAAAGCAAGTCAGAATAAAATCACCAAGGACAAGAAGAAGGGGTCCCATCCCGGCAGAATCCAAGGAAAGCACTTACAAGAGAAGGACTCTTCCAGGTGCTGCACTTCGAGTAACGTACCGCGCCGCTCCCGGGCGGTGATGCGGCCGCGCTCCTGGAGCATCTTCTCCAAGTAGGCGACCTTGGCAAGCGCCATCTTCAGCTCGGCGTCCTTGTCCTTGGCCGCCTTCTCGGCCTCCTCGCGGCGATGAGTTCCCCCCTGACGGTTCCCCTCCGCCGTGGCCATCAGCGCCTTCAGGCGATCCACCTCGGCCTGAAGCTGGCCCTTGTCGTCGGCCAGCTTGCCGCACTGCTAATCAGCCTCGGCAAGCGCCCGCTGCACCTCCATGACCTTGGTCGCTTTCGCCTTAAGGCGCTCCACCTTAGCCTCGAGGCGGTCCTTCTCGCCCGCCAGCCGCTCCTGCAGCCTGACGGCTTCATCAAGCGCCTGCCGGGCTCCCGTTGTTTCCGCCCTCGCCTCCGCCACCTCGGACCCAAACCGGTCGGTGTCACCGACAAGCCGGTCGTAATGGAAGCTGACTCAGATCAGTCGGGTCCTCCAAGACAGCACCTTGGCTATAGAAGAAAGAGTCGGAAACAAAGTACCATTTTAAGATTCGACCCAACTGCTACGTAGTTGGCCCGAATCTCGGGGGCTACACCCAGTGAGTGCGCTACTGCGCCCCCACTAAAAGGAGCACATGAAAAAAGATACATGTGGCGCCGCGGAGCTCCTCCTTGGCGGCGAGCCGCGCCTTGAGCTGCCGGTGCTTCTCCAAAAGCCGGTTGAAGACGTTGACCAGGTTCTGTCTCTTCAGCACTGCGTTGGTTTTCCCTTGAAGAGGAAAGGGTGATGCAGCAAAGTAGCATAAGTATTTCCCTCAGTTTTTGATAACCAAGGTATCAATCCACTAAGAGACTACACGCAAGTCGCCTCGCACCTACACAAACAAATAAGAACCTTGCAACCAACGCGATAAAGGGGTTGTCAGTCCCTTCACGACCACATGCAAAAGTGAGATCTGATAGAGATAATAAGATAAATATTTTTGGTATTTTTATGATGTAGATTGAAAGTAAAGATTGCAAAGTAAAATAGATTGGAAACTTATATGATGGAAAATAGACTCGGGGGCCATATGTTTCACTAGTGGCTTCTCTCAAGATAGCATAAGTATTACGGTGGGTAAACAAATTACTGTTGAGCAATTGATAGAAAAGTGCATAATTATGAGAATATCTAGGCATGATCATGTATATAGGCATCACGTCCGCGACAAGTAGACCGAAACAATTTTGCATCTACTACTATTACTAAACACATCGACCGCTATCCAGCATGCATCTAGAGTATTAAGTTCATAAGAACAGAGTAACGCATTAGGCAAGATGACATGATGTAGAGGGATAAACTCAAGCAATATGATATAAACCCCATCTTTTTATCCTCGATGGCAACAATACAATATGTTCCTTGCTGCCCCTGCTGTCATTGGGAAAGGCACCACAAGATTGAACCCAAAGCTAAGAACATCTCCCATTGCAAGAAAGATCAATCTAGTAGGCCAAACCAAACTGATAATTCAGATAAAAAATCATACATAAAAGAATTCAGAGAAGAACCAAATATTGTTCATAGATAATCTTGATCATAAACCCACAATTCATCGGATCTCGACAAACACACCGCAAAAAGAATTACATCGAATAGATCTCCAAGAACATCGAGGAGAACTTTGTATTGAGATCCAAAGAGAGAGAAGAAGCCATCTAGCTAATAACCATGGACCCGAAGGTCTGTGGTAAACTACTCACACATCATCGGAGAGGCTATGGTGTTGATGTAGAAGCCCTCCGTGATTGATTCCCCCTCCGGTGGAGCTCTGGAAAAGGCCCCAAGATGGGATCTCTTGGGTACAGAAGGTTGCGGTGGTAGAAATAGGGTTTCGTGGTGCTCTCGGATGTTTTCGGGGTATATGAGTATATATAGGCGAAAGAAGTCGGTCAGGGGAGCCACGAGGGGCCCACGAGGGTGGGGGGCGCGCCTGCCCCCACTACTAGGGAAAATGCTAGCAGCAGCGCGGGTTCTAGGTATATCAGTAGCGCGGGGACCGGCGCTACTAATAAGGCGCTATGGCTAACCCGTAGCAGTAGCGCGTGCACACCTGCGCTACTGCTATACAAGTGTCGCAGTAGCGCGCTCCGTGGAAGCTCGCTACTGCTAATAGCTCTAGCGCGCTTTGCCCGGACGCGCTACTGCTACCGTGGCGCTGCTGCTAACTTTTCTCCACTTGCTACTGCTAATTTTAGTATTTTTTGTTTTTTCTACGTATTTGTTTTGTATTTGAACGGGCTTTATACAAGAATCTTTAGCAGATACAAATGTCATCATGATACACATACAAATGGCTGCGAGACCACAAATGTAATCATAGCATATACATAAAAATAGTCTCATCGTAATCATCATCCAATACAAAGTGGTATCTCGTCATCATCTCGAAAATAGCGATACATGCAAGTCTCGAATACATGCAACTACAACGTCATCCATCTAAATAATGGTATATGCGAGAAGAGCTATCACTATGAGTGAGAGCGGAACTATGCAGTACATGAGGCGGCGGTTACGAGTCCTCTCTCGCGCTAGCGTGAACCTCAAGTAACTAGCTTCTCCTTCTTGTCTGCTTTTGAAGCCTTTATGGCTGGCGCCCAAGACCCCATTCACTTGCGCCTGACACTCAAGCCACTCGTTGTACACCCCCAGAACCTTCCCTTTGTACACGACATAGCACCGCCATCTCGCCATCAAGAAACTAGGTACCTGTTAGAGATGCATGTTCATCAAGAGGATGTACAATCATATACAACAAAATATATTAGAGCAACACGAAAAAGAAAGGGTTAATTACCAACTAGATGCAACATACAGTACGCAAACTAATTCACTAGAGGTACGTGCTACCTCTTGAGCACTGCGTTGGATTTCCCCGAAGAGGAGAGGATGATGCAGCAAAGTAGCGTAAGTATTTCCCTCAGTTTTTTAGAACCAAGGTATCAATCCAGTAGGAGGCTACGCGTGAGTCCCTCGTACCTACACAAAAACAATAGCTCAATGCAACCAACGTGCTAAGGGGTTGTCAATCCCTTCACGGTCACTTACGAAAGTGAGATCTGATAGAGATGATAAATAATATTTTTGGTATTTTTGGTATAGAGATGCAAAGTCAAAAGTAAAAGCAAAGTAAAAGCAAAGCAATATTAAAAGTGATGGAGATTGATATGATGAGAAAGAGACCCGGGGGGCATAGGTTTCACTAGTGGCTTCTCTCAAGAGCATAAGTATTCTACGGTGGGTAAACAAATTACTGTTGAGCAATTGATAGAATTGAGCATAGTTATGACAATATCTAGGTATGATCATGTATATAGGCATCACGTCCGAGACAAGTAGACCGACTCCTGCCTACATCTACTACTATTACTCCACTCATCGACCGCTATCCAGCATGCATCTAGAGTATTAAGTTAAAAACAGAGTAACACCTTAAGCAAGATGACATGATGTAGAGGGATAGTTTCATGCAATATGATAAAAAAACCATCTTGTTATCCTCGATGGAAACGATACAATACATGCCTTGCTGCCCCTTCTGTCACTGGGTAAGGACACCGCAAGATCGAACCCAAAGCTAAGCACTTCTCCCATGGCAAGAACAACCAATCTAGTAGGCCAAACCAAACTGATAATTCGAAGAGACTTGCAAAGATAACCAATCATACATAAAAGAATCCAGAGAAGATTCAAATATTATTCATAGATAGACTTGATCATAAACCCACAATTCATTGGTCTCAACAAACACACCGCAAAAAGAAGATTACATCGAATAGATCTCCACGAGAGAGGGGGAGAACATTGTATTGAGATCCAAAAAGAGAGAAGAAGCCATCTAGCTACTAGCTATGGACCCGTAGGTCTGAAGTAAACTACTCACACTTCATCGGAGGGCTTGTATGATGGTGTAGAAGCCCTCCGTGATCGATGCCCCCTCCGGCGGAGCTTCGGAACAGGCCCAAGATGGGATCTCGTGGATACAGAAAGTTGCGGCGGTGAATTAGGTTTTTGGCTCCGTATCTGATTGTTTGGGGGTACGTGGATATATATAGGAGGAAGAAGTACGTCGGTGGAGCTTCGAGGGGGCCACGAGGTAGGGGGGCGCGCCCTCCACCCTCATGACCGCCTCGTGGCTTTCTTGACGGAGGGTCCAAGTCTCCTGGGTCTTATCTGATGAGAAAATCACGTTTCCGAAGGTTTCATTCCGTTTGGACTCCGTTTGATATTCCTTTTCTTCGAAACCCTAAAACAGGCGAAAAACAGCAATTCTGGGCTGGGCCTCCGGTTAGTAGGTTAGTCCCAAAAATAATATAAAAGTGGATAATAAAGCCCAATAATTTCTAAAACAGTAGATAATATAGCATGGAGCAATCAAAAATTATAGATACGTTGGAGACGTATCAAGCATCCCCAAGCTTAATTCCTGCTCGTCCTCGAGTAGGTAAATGATAAAAACAGAATTTTTGATGCGGAGTGCTACTTGGCATAATTTCAATGTAAATCTTCTTAATTGTGGTATGAATATTCAGATTCAAAAGATTCAACACAAAAGGTCATGTTGACATAAAAAAAATACTTCAAGCATACTAACAAAGCAATTATGTCTTCTCAAAATAACATGGCCAAAGAAAGCTATCCCTACAAAATCATATAGTCTGGCTATGCTCTATCTTCACCACACAAAGTATTTAAATCATGCACAATCCCGATGACAGGCCAAGCAATTGTTTCATACTTTTGACATTTTCAAAACTTTTTCGATCTTCATGCAATACATGAGCGTGAGCCATGGATATAACACTGTATGTGGAATAGAATGGTGGTTGTGGAGAAGACAAAAAGAGGGGAAGATAGTCTCACATCAACTAGGCGTATCAACGGGCTATGGAGATGCCCATCAATAGATATCAATGTGAGTGAGTAGGGATTGCCATGCAACGGATGCACTAGAGCTATAAGTATATGAAAGCTCAACAAAAGAAACTAAGTGGGTGTGCATCCAACTTGCTTGCTCACGAAGACCTAGGGCATTTTGAGGAAGCCCATCATTGGAATATACAAGCCAAGTTCTATAATGAAAAATTCCCACTAGTATATGAAAGTGACAGAATGAGAGACTCTCTATCATGAAGATCATGGTGCTACTTTGAAGCACAAGTGTGGTAAAAGGATAGTAACATTGTCCCTTCTCTCTTTTTCTCTCATTTTTTTGTTTGGGCCTTCTCTTTTTTATGGCCTCTTTTTTTTGTCCAGAGTCTCATCCCGACTTGTGGGGGAATTATAGTCTCCATCATCCTTTCCTCACTTGGAACAATGCTCTAAAAATGATGATCATCACACTTTTTTTTCTTACAACTCAACAATTACAACTCAATACTTAGAACAAAATATGACTCTATATGAATGCCTCCGGCGGTGTACCGAGATATGCAACGAATCAAGAGTGACATGTATGAAAGAATTATGAACGGTGGCTTTGCCACAAATACAATGTCAACTACATGATCATGCTAGCAATATGACAATGATGGAGCGTGTCATAATGAATGGAACGGTGGAAAGTTGCATGGCAATATATCTCGGAAAGGCTATGGAAATGCCATGATACGTAGGTATGGTGGCTGTTTTGAGGAAGGTATTTGGTGGGTGTATGATGCCGACGAAAAGTGCGCGGTATTAGAGAGGCTAGCAATGGTGGAAGGAAGGAAAGTGCGTATAATCCATGGACTCAACATTAGTCATAAAGAACTCATATACTTATTGCAAAAATCTAGAAGTTATCAAAGCAAAGTATTACACGCATGCTCCTAGGGGGATAGATTGGTAGGAAAAGGCCATCGCTCGTCCCCGACCGCCACTCATAAGGAGACAATCAATAAATAAATCATGCTCCGACTTCATCACATAACGGTTCACCATACGTGCATGCTACGGGAATAACAAACTTTAACACAAGCATTTCTCAAATTCACAACTACTCAACTAGCATGACTCTAATATCACCATCCTCATATCTCAAAACAATTATCAAGCATCAATTTTTTTCTTAGTATTCAACGCACTCAAAAGAAGGTTTTAAAAATCTTGAATACCAAGCATATTATTATTAAGCAAATTACCATGCTATTAAGACTCTCAAAATAATCTAAGTGATGCATGAGAGATCAATAGTTTCTATAAAACAAATCCACCACTGTGCTCTAAAAGATATAAGTGAAGCACTAGAGCAAAATTATATAACTCAAAAGATATAAGTGAAGCATATAGAGTATTCTATCAAATTCCAAATTATGTATGGCTCTCTCAAAAGGTGTGTACAGCAAGGATGATTGTGGTAAACTAATAAGCAAAGACTCAAATCATAAAAGACGCTCCAAGCAAAACACATATCATGTGGTGAATAAAAATATAGCTCCAAGTAAAGTTACTGATAGAAGTAGACGAAAGCGGGGATGCCTTCCGGGGCATCCCCAAGCTTTGGCTTTTAGGTGTCCTTAGATTATCTTGGGGGTGACATGGGAATACCCAAGCTTAGGCTCTTGCCACTCCTTGTTCCATAATCCATCAAATCTTTACCCAAAACTTGAAAACTTCACAACACAAAACTTAAAGTAGAAAATCTCGTGAGCTCCGTTAGCGAAAGAAAACAAAAGACCACTTCAAGGTACTGTAATGAACTCATTATTTATTCATATTGGTGTTAAACCTACTGTATTCCAACTTCTCCATGGATTATAAACTATTTTACTAGCCATAGATTCATCAAAATAAGCAAACAACACACGAAAAACAGAATCTGTCAAAAACAGAACAGTCTGTAGTAATCTGTAGCTAGCGCAAGATCTGGAACCCCAAAAGTTATAATATATAATTGATGGATGTGAGGAATTTATCTATTAATCATATTAAAAAAGAATTAACTAAATATCACTTTCCAAATAAAAACGACAGCAGTTATCGTGAGCGCTAAAGTTTCTGTTTTTACAGCAAGTTCAACAAGACTTTCCCCAAGTCTTCCCAACGGTTCTACTTGGCACAAACACTAATTAAACACAAAAAACACAACCAAAACAGAGTCTAAATAATTTATTTATTACTAAACAGGAGCAAAAAGCAAGGAATAAAAATAAAATTGGGTTGCCTCCCAACAAGCGCTATCTTTTAACGCCCCTAGCTAGGCATAACAAGCAAGAATAGATCTAGGTATTGCCATCTTTGGTAGGCAATCCATAAGTGGCTCTCATAATAGATTCATAAGGTAATTTAATTTTCTTTCTAGGAAAGTGTTCCATGCCCTTTTTTAATGGAAATTGAAATCTAATATTCCCTTCCTTCATATCAATAATTGCACCAACCGTTCTAAGGAAAGGTCTACCAAGAATAATAGGGCAAGAAGGATTGCAATCTATATCAAGAACGATAAAATCTACAGGCACATAATTCCTATTTGCAACAATAAGAACATCATTAATTCTTCCCATAGGTTTCTTAATAGTGGAATCCGCAAGATGCAAGTTTAGAGAGCAATCATCAAAATCACGGAAATCTAGCAAATCACACAAAGTTTTGGGAATAGTAGAGACACTAGCACCCAAATCACACAAAGCATAAAACTCATAATTTTTAATTCTAATTTTAATAGTAGGTTCCCACTCATCATAAAGTTTTCTAGGGATAGAAACTTCCAATTCAAGTTTTTCTTCATAAGATTGCATCAAGGCATCAACGATATGTTTAGTAAACGCTTTATTTTGACTATAAGCGTGAGGAGATTTTAGCACGGATTGCAACAAGGAAATACAATAAATTAAAGAGCAATTTTCATAATTAAATTCCTTGAAACCCATAATAGTGGGTTTAGCAACATCTAGGGTTTTAATTTCTTCAATCCCACTTTTATCAAATTTAGCATCAAGATCAACAAATTCCGAATTCTTAGAATGCCTTCTAGGTAAAGGTGGATCATATTCAGTCCCATCATTATCAAGATTCATATTGCAAAACAAAGATTTAATATGGGACACATCAATAACTTTTAGATCTTCATCATTATTTTCATAGGAACTAGAAGAACATGCTTTTATAAAGGCATCTTTCATAGCACGCATCCTAGCGGTTCGTTCTTTGCACTCGTCAATGGAAATTCTCATGGCTTTGAGAGACTCATTGATATCATGCTTAGGTGGAATAGATCTAAGTTTCAAAGAATCAACATCAAGAGCAATTCTATCAACGTTCCTACCCAAATCATCAATCTTAAGCAATTTTTCTTCAATCATAGCATTAAAATTCTTTTGCGAAGAAATAAATTCTTTAATATTAGATTCAAAATCAAAGGGCATCTTATTATAATTTCCATAAGAATTGTTGTAGTAATTACCATAATTATTAGAGGGATTACTAGGATAAGGCCTAGGATTGAAATTTCCTCTATACGCGTTGTTACTAAAATTGTTCCTAGCAACAAAATTCACATCCATAGATTCATTATTATTCTCAATCAAAGTAGATAAGGGCACATCATTAGGATCAGAAGAAACACTCTTATTAGCAAATAATTTCATAAGTTCATCCATCTTTCCACTCAAAACATTAATTTCTTCTATCACATGCACCTTTTTATTAGTAGATCTTTCAGTATGCCATTGAGAATAATTAACCATAATATTATCTAGGAGTTTAGTAGCATCTCCTAAAGTGATTTCCATAAAAGCGCCTCCCGCGGCCGAATCTAAAAGATTTCTAGAAGCAAAATTCAATCCGGCATAAAAATTTTGTATAATCATCCACAAATTCAAACCATGAGTAGGGCAATTACGTATCATTAATTTCATTCTCTCCCAAGCTTGTGCAACATGTTCATGATCAAGTTGTTTAAAATTCATAATATCGTTTCTAAGAGAGATGATCTTAGCGGGAGGAAAATACTTAGAGATAAAAACATCTTTGCACTTGTTCCATGAATCAATACTATTTTTAGGCAAAGATGAAAACCAAGCTTTAGCACGATCTCTAAGAGAAAAAGGAAATAGCTTCAATTTAACAATATCATTATCGACATCTTTCTTCTTTTGCATGTCACACAAATCAACGAAGCTATTAAGATAGGTAGCGGCATCTTCACTAGGAAGGCCGGAGAACGGATCTTTCATGACAAGATTCAGCAAAGCAGTATTAATTTCACAAGATTTAGCATCGGTAAGAGGAGCAATCGAAGTGCTAAGGAAATCATTGTTGTTGATATTGGTGAAGTCACACAATTTAGTATTATCTTGAGCCATCGCGACAAACAAGCAAACTAACACACAAGCAAACAAAAGGCAAACGGACAAAAAGAGGCAAATAGAGAGGGAGAGGGAGGATAGAGAGAGAGGGCGAATAAAACGGCAAGGGTGAAGTGGGGGAGCAGAAAACGAGAGGCAGATGGCAAATAATGTAATGCGGGAGATAGGGATTGTGATGGGTACTTGGTATGTTGACTTTTGCGCAGACTCCCCGGCAACGGCACCAGAAATTCTTCTTGCTACCTCTTGAGCACTGCGTTGGATTTCCCCAAAGAGGAGAGGATGATGCAGCAAAGTAGCGTAAGTATTTCCCTCAGTTTTTGAGAACCAAGGTATCAATCCGGTAGGAGGCTACGCGTGAGTCCCTCGTACCTACACAAAAACAATAGCTCAACGCAACCAACGCGCTTAGGGGTTGTCAATCCCTTCACAGTCACTTACGAAAGTGAGATCTGATAGAGATGGTAAATAATATTTTTGGTATTTTTGGTATAGAGATGCAAAGTAAAAAGTAAAAGAAAAGTAAAAGCAAAGCAATAATAAAGTGATGGAGATTGATATGATGAGAAAGAGACCCGGGGCCATAGGTTTCACTAGTGGCTTCTCTCAAGAGCATAAGTATTCTACGGTGGGTGAACAAATTACTGTTGAGCAATTGATAGAATTGAGCATAGTTATGACAATATCTAGGTATGATCATGTATATAGGCATCACGTCCGAGACAAGTAGACCGACTCATGCCTGCATCTACTACTATTACTCCACTCATCGACCACTATCCAGCATGCATCTAGAGTATTAAATTAAAAACAGAGTAACGCCTTAAGCAAGATTACATGATGTAGAGGGATAGTTTCATGCAATATGATAAAAAAACATCTTGTTATCCTCGATGGCAACGATACAATACATGCCTTGCTGCCCCTTCTGTCACTGGGTAAGGACACCGCAAGATCGAACCCAAAGCTAAGCACTTCTCCCATGGCAAGAACAACCAATCTAGTAGGCCGAACCAAACTGATAATTCGAAGAGACTTGCAAAGATAACCAATCATACATAAAAGAATCCAGAGAAGATTCAAATATTATTCATAGATAGACTTGATCATAAACCCACAATTCATTGGTCTCAACAAACACACCGCAAAAAGAAGATTACATCGAATAGATCTCCACGAGAGAGGGGGAGAACATTGTATTGAGATCCAAAAAGAGAGAAGAAGCCATCTAGCTACTAGCTATGGACCCGTAGGTCTGAAGTAAACTACTCACACTTCATCGGAGGCCTTGTATGATGGTGTAGAAGCCCTCCGTGATCGATGCCCCCTCCGGCGGAGCTTCCGAACAGGCCCCAAGATGGGATCTCGTGGATACAGAAAGTTGCGGCGGTGGAATTAGGTTTTTGGCTCCGTATCTGATTGTTTGGGGGTACGTGGATATATATAGGAGGAAGAAGTACGTCGGTGGAGCTTCGAGGGGCCCACGAGGCAGGGGGGCGCCCTACACCCTCGTGACCGCCTCGTGGCTTTCTTGACGGAGGGTCCAAGTCTCCTGGGTCTTATCTGATGAGAAAATCACGTTTCCGAAGGTTTCATTCCGTTTGGACTCCATTTGATATTCCTTTTCTTCGAAACACTAAAACAGGCAAAAAACAGCAATTCTGGGCTGGGCCTCCGGTTAATAGGTTAGTCCCAAAAATAATCTGTCTCTTCAGCACTGCGTTGGTTTTCCCTTGAAGAGGAAAGGGTGATGCAGCAAAGTAGCATAAGTATTTCCCTCAGTTTTTGATAACCAAGGTATCAATCCACTAAGAGACTACACGCAAGTCGCCTCGCACCTACACAAACAAATAAGAACCTTGCAACCAACGCGATAAAGGGGTTGTCAGTCCCTTCACGACCACTTGCAAAAGTGAGATCTGATAGAGATAATAAGATAAATATTTTTGGTATTTTTATGATGTAGATTGAAAGTAAAGATTGCAAAGTAAAATAGATTGGAAACTTATATGATGGAAAATAGACTCGGGGGCCATATGTTTCACTAGTGGCTTCTCTCAAGATAGCATAAGTATTACGGTGGGTAAACAAATTACTGTTGAGCAATTGATAGAAAAGTGCATAATTATGAGAATATCTAGGCATGATCATGTATATAGGCATCACATCCGCGACAAGTAGACCGAAACAATTTTGCATCTACTACTATTACTAAACACATCGACCGCTATCCAGCATGCATCTAGAGTATTAAGTTCATAAGAACAGAGTAACGCATTAGGCAAGATGACATGATGTAGAGGGATAAACTCAAGCAATATGATATAAACCCCATCTTTTTATCCTCGATGGCAACAATACAATATGTTCCTTGCTTCCCCTGCTGTCATTGGGAAAGGCACCACAAGATTGAACCCAAAGCTAAGAACATCTCCCATTGCAAGAAAGATCAATCTAGTAGGCCAAACCAAACTGATAATTCAGATAAAAAATCATACATAAAAGAATTCAGAGAAGAACCAAATATTGTTCATAGATAATCTTGATCATAAACCCACAATTCATCGGATCTCGACAAACACACCGCAAAAAGAATTACATCGAATAGATCTCCAAGAACATCGAGGAGAACTTTGTATTGAGATCCAAAGAGAGAGAAGAAGGCATCTAGCTAATAACCATGGACCCGAAGGTCTGTGGTAAACTACTCACACATCATCGGAGAGGCTATGGTGTTGATGTAGAAGCCCTCCGTGATTGATTCCCCCTCCGGTGGAGCTCTGGAAAAGGCCCCAAGATGGGATCTCTTGGGTACAGAAGGTTGCGGTGGTAGAAATAGGGTTTCGTGGTGCTCTCGGATGTTTTCGGGGTATATGAGTATATATAGGCGAAAGAAGTCGGTCAGGGGAGCCACGAGGGGCCCACGAGGGTGGGGGGCGCGCCTGCCCCCACTACTAGGGAAAATGCTAGCAGCAGCGCGGGTTCTAGGTATATCAGTAGCGCGGGGACCGGCGCTACTAATAAGGCGCTATGGCTAACCCGTAGCAGTAGCGCGTGCACACCTGCGCTACTGCTATACAAGTGTAGCAGTAGCGCGCTCCGTGGAAGCTCGCTACTGCTAATAGCTCTAGCGCGCTTTGCCCGGACGCGCTACTGCTACCGTGGCGCTGCTGCTAACTTTTCTCCACTTGCTACTGCTAATTTTAGTATTTTTTGTTTTTTCTACGTATTTGTTTTGTATTTGAACGGGCTTTATACAAGAATCTTTAGCAGATACAAATGTCATCATGATACACATACAAATGGCTGCGAGACCACAAATGTAATCATAGCATATACATAAAAATAGTCTCATCGTAATCATCATCCAATACAAAGTGGTATCTCGTCATCATCTCGAAAATAGCGATACATGCAAGTCTCGAATACATGCAACTACAACGTCATCCATCTAAACAATGGTATATGCGAGAAGAGCTATCACTATGAGTGAGAGCGGAACTATGCAGTACATGAGGCGGCGGTTACGAGTCCTCTCTCGCGCTAGCGTGAACCTCAAGTAACTAGCTTCTCCTTCTTGTCTGCTTTTGAAGCCTTTATGGCTGGCGCCCGAGACCCCATTCACTTGCGCCTGACACTCAAGCCACTCGTTGTACACCCCCAGAACCTTCCCTTTGTACACGACATAGCACCGCCATCTCGCCATCAAGAAACTAGGTACCTGTTAGAGATGCATGTTCATCAAGAGGATGTACAATCATATACAACAAAATATATTAGAGCAACATGAAAAAGAAAGGGTTAATTAGCAACTAGATGCAACATACAGTACGCAAACTAATTCACTAGAGGTACGTGCTACCTCTTGAGCACTGCGTTGGATTTCCCCGAAGAGGAGAGGATGATGCAGCAAAGTAGCGTAAGTATTTCCCTCAGTTTTTTAGAACCAAGGTATCAATCCAGTAGGAGGCTACGCGTGAGTCCCTCGTACCTACACAAAAACAATAGCTCAATGCAACCAACGTGCTAAGGGGTTGTCAATCCCTTCACGGTCACTTACGAAAGTGAGATCTGATAGAGATGATAAATAATATTTTTGGTATTTTTGGTATAGAGATGCAAAGTCAAAAGTAAAAAGCAAAGTAAAAGCAAAGCAATATTAAAAGCGATGGAGATTGATATGATGAGAAAGAGACCCGGGGGGCATAGGTTTCACTAGTGGCTTCTCTCAAGAGCATAAGTATTCTACGGTGGGTAAACAAATTACTGTTGAGAAATTGATAGAATTGAGCATAGTTATGACAATATCTAGGTATGATCATGTATATAGGCATCACGTCCGAGACAAGTAGACCGACCCCTGCCTACATCTACTACTATTACTCCACTCATCGACCGCTATCCAGCATGCATCTAGAGTATTAAGTTAAAAATAGAGTAACGCCTTAAGCAAGATGACATGATGTAGAGGGATAGTTTCATGCAATATGATAAAAAAACCATCTTGTTATCCTCGATGGAAACGATACAATACATGCCTTGCTGCCCCTTCTGTCACTGGGTAAGGACACCGCAAGATCGAACCCAAAGCTAAGCACTTCTCCCATGGCAAGAACAACCAATCTAGTAGGCCAAACCAAACTGATAATTCGAAGAGACTTGCAAAGATAACCAATCATACATAAAAGAATCCAGAGAAGATTCAAATATTATTCATAGATAGACTTGATCATAAACCCACAATTCATTGGTCTCAACAAACACACCGCAAAAAGAAGATTACATCGAATAGATCTCCACGAGAGAGGGGGAGAACATTGTATTGAGATCCAAAAAGAGAGAAGAAGCCATCTAGCTACTAGCTATGGACCCGTAGGTCTGAAGTAAACTACTCACACTTCATCGGAGGGCTTGTATGATGGTGTAGAAGCCCTCCGTGATCGATGCCCCCTCCGGCGGAGCTTCGGAACAGGCCCCAAGATGGGATCTCGTGGATACAGAAAGTTGCGGCGGTGAATTAGGTTTTTGGCTCCGTATCTGATTGTTTGGGGGTACGTGGATATATATAGGAGGAAGAAGTACGTCGGTGGAGCTTCGAGGGGGCCACGAGGTAGGGGGGCGCGCCCTCCACCCTCATGACCGCCTCGTGGCTTTCTTGACGGAGGGTCCAAGTCTCCTGGGTCTTATCTGATGAGAAAATCACGTTTCCAAAGGTTTCATTCCGTTTGGACTCCGTTTGATATTCCTTTTCTTTGAAACCCTAAAACAGGCAAAAAACAGCAATTCTGGGCTGGGCCTCCGGTTAGTAGGTTAGTCCCAAAAATAATATAAAAGTGGATAATAAAGCCCAATAATGTCTAAAACAGTAGATAATATAGCATGGAGCAATCAAAAAGTATCGATACGTTGGAGACATATCAGTATGCAGGTCATCATACCCAAACAAACAAAGTAGCGTTGCGCAAGTTTGGCAGGGACCGTGGACATCACAAAGTTTCATCGCTACAGAAAGTATACAAATTCAAGCGACACATATCATCATCATTGGCATCATAAATCACTAGAAGTTCCATCCTTCTGTATCATCGAGGATGGACCCTAGCTTCTTGAACGGTGTGAGGTCTTGACGTTGCATGCCTATGCGAGTTCGGACGTCGGCTCGCGATATAGGGCCGTGGTGGAACATCCCCTTCTCATCGGCGACTTCTTTCATGATGATCGTCGCAATGTCCCTTTGGATCCGAAAGAAGTCATCTCTAAGTTTATAATCCTCTTCTCCATGAGATTTTAGCCACTTGTGGATATGTTCATCATTTCTGCTTGTCATGCGAAGCTTTTGGTGATCCGTGTTGAACTCAATCATGAGATGGAGGATCTAGAATCCATCCTTCTTGCTTGGTTTTGGGACATGGATGTAGCAGAAGTTAGTTTTATGCGCGAAACCCATCTTCTTGTCCCTTTGTTTCCTGATCTGCATGTGGCCACCTCTAATGTTGAAGCCTTGAAGAGCATCATCTAGAATATTCATTATGTGGGTGTAGTCCTTCTTCTTGTAGTCTCTGGAAGGGTCGAAATACATGGGGTGGGAGACTCGCGGGTAAAGAATGATAAGGATGGCGCGCCCGTTTCTGCGGGGAAAATACACCTCAAATTATTCTCCATATGAGCGAGAAGGAATGATTGAAATGTACGAAAGGGTTGTCCGAAACTGACTTACTTTGGATGATAAGGCAGGAGGACAATTTCCTGGTCCTTATTCTGTACCATGAAGTTTTGGAGGTAGTCCCTAGTAGTTTCACGCTCAAAGTCGCCGAGACTCAAGAAAGACTCGTGCATGTAGTACGGATCCGCCATATAGATTTGCGAGACTTCTTCTCTCTTCATGACGGAGCTCATATGTAGCGCAAAAAGGCCGACGATTGTAAAATCAAGTTGCCTTGTCAGAAACATCTCAAAGATATGGTCAAACCGCAGGAAGCACACCTCCGCGGGCCGTGTGTCGACGAGCACTTCCCCTCAGGCACACGAGCCGCGTATGTCGGATATCCTGGATCCTTCGAGGCTAGTAGGCTTTTCTCAGTCGAAAGCACATGGTCATGCAGTTTCCTGAGATCCCCTGATAGTGCCTCCAGCGGTTTCGACAGTAGCACCCGTGAGATGGAACATGGCCGCACCTTTCACGGGTACACACTCTTCATAATCCATCATTTGGCTGCTACGTGCTCTGGCTTGTTTGGAGGCATCTATCTTCCCCGATCTCTTCCTCTCCTTTTTCTTGGGCACACCTTCTAAACCATTCCTCAACCCCTGCCCCAGTGTTCCCGGGCTAAGCACTGTACGACCCTCGGCTAGTTGAGCCTGTGTTGAGGCGGCATCTTCAGGCGTGTCCTGTGAGGATTTCATGAAGAGAGACCTTTTGCAATCCCTACTACGACCTTCCTGCCCGGGCAGATCATCCATATCCTCATTAGCATGCTGATAGCCTGATTCGTCATATGGTTGACTCATCATATCTATGTGATAGTCATATGCGTTTGTATTGAGGAAACCCATTGGGTTGACCTTCGTCTCATCATCCATTATATGTTCTACAGGACCGATTACATCAGCCAGTACTATTGCACCCCCTTCATCACGTCGCCCGCCGCTCTCACCCGGCACTACAGGAGCTGGTAATTGCGTAGGCGGGGTGGTGGTCTCCGCACATGGTTGTTGATGTGTGGTTATTGGTGTGCTCTCGGCCGGCTCCAGACGAATAAGATTCTTCGGCCATAGCACCACCCAACCGTTGCAGTTTCCAATCCGCGGCGGGGTCTCATTATCCTCTCCCACAGGCTTTACTGGAGGAGGCAAATGCTCGTGCCCCGATTTCACACTAGATAAGTTAACTCTGAAGTGCCCAGCGGGGATCGGGTGCTTGTGGAACATGGGTTGCAAGGGGTTCATTATCATCCCCTTTCCCAGGTCCACCTTCTGGCCTTTGATCAAGTAGAGTACGGTGCAAGGGGTTTCTTCGGCCTGCAAACACATGTCTGTGGCGTAAAACATCCGAAAGGCAACAAAAATGGAATATTCTATGTTGGTGTGACATGTAATTACCGTGATGGCGTCGAGCTCAGCCAAAGACGAAGGCCCACCTAGCACGCCAGAGACTGAGGATGGGCTGCTATAAGCGGGAGCGACTGCGAGAGGAGGCCCGGTTGCGTGAGCAAGTGATGGTGCGGTGGTGTTGTTGTTCACGGAGTTTCTCCCGACGAAACTGGGCAACAGGAAATCATGTACCATCTTGTCTGGATTTTCCTTCGTCCAGTTGATGATAGCTGGAACCAAGTTAGTAGTGAAATCATTTCTGCAGGCAGTTACAGCTGCATTGACTGCCTGCAATAGCAACTCATTTTTCTCCTCGGCTGTTTTCTTCGCGTCCTCAGCTGCTTTTTTCTTGACCGCAAGCTTCACCTTATCATTGATGTCCGCCTGACTAAACTTCTTTTTCTGCTTCTTGGCCTCCGGACCCTTGTTGTAAAACACCTTCCACGTGGCGCCGTCTCCAGCGCTGTGCACATGACCATATTGCGGCCGCTGGCCCAAAGGGAGTCCCTTAAGTTCGTTCAAGGCCCAGTTGAGAGGGGTGTCCCACTTGGGCCTCATCGGAGAAGTAGGGCTTTCGGCTGCAAGCTAGTGTTGCTTCTCCTGCAGAAGAAGCATGAACCGTTTAGGAATGTGTAGTCGACTAGATCTTGAGCTAAATGTAAGGTGGTAAAAGAATAATTACCAGTAGTATAATCATTTTCCTCGTGATCAGGTCCGTGTAAAAAACTTTATTTTCCTTGTCCCACTTGTAGTGGGCCCTGATGAAGTCATGCTCCAAGGGGTTGGTGAACTTCACGAAGGGGTGTGGGATACCCGCGGCTTCACGTTCTACGTCCTCCTTATCCCATATGGGCCTTTTACCGAGGTAGCCACGGCTTCCGAGGCGATGCTTCCCCGTGTTCCTTTGCTGAAGGCTCCTGAATTTCGCAGCTTTAGACTTGGCTGCCTCGGTAGAGCAAGTGTCCTTGAACTTTTTAAACTCCTCTACCGTAAGTGTCGGATTTTCCTCCAGAATCTTGGACAGGGGTTCCTCAGCCTCAATAGCTCGTTTCACCCTCCCTTTCCAAGAGGCCAAAACATGCCCATGGCGTGATTGTTAATCTTTTTCATCTTCAGATCATCCCACGGTTCTTCTATGTTATCATCCCGGTCGGGGAACTTGAATCTCTTGTGCAACTTCGTCAGGAGCAACTGCGTCAAATGTTCGTTACTCCTTAAGTCATCGTCGTTGATGCTCGCGCATTCCTGTAGGATGCATCCTACTTGGTTCCCATATCACTTGCGAGGTTCTTCCGGCTCTAATGGATCAAACTTGCCAGGTGCCATCTTTGTGATCACCAGTCGTCCAATCCCTAGTTTGTTAGGTTTTCGTATCATCTACTTCTTCTGCTTCTTCTTTTCGGTAGCGGCATCGGTGCCAGTATCTTCCCCGCCGGTATCTTCCTCGCCGGTACCTTCCCCGCCGGTCTTGGCGCCGCCATCGGTGCCGGCACCGTCGGTGTTGATGTCGGCGTCAATGCCACCATCGAGGCCGACCTGCAAACCTTGACTTTGCATTTTCTTAGCAGTCAAATAGTCGAGGTACTCTTGTTCACCCTCATAATCCATCTCGTCTGCATCTTGGTCAGAAGGCCCAGTTTCTTCGTTGTTCGACATGTTTCCTATGATTAAGTCTCCTCGTTTAATTCTAAAACTATGAAAAAAATGAGAAATGACATAAAAAAGAAATCTATGTTTGCCGGAATGTCGTTTTTGAGCACTCGATATGCCTACTATCTAGCACAAATCATGCCAAAATTCACGGAAAATTTCGGCATGACCTTTGCTAAAAAATGGACATATCGAGCGCCTAAAATTCACTGGAACGGAAATGAATCAACATTCCAGCGTAACATAGGCCACTCGGATCATTTACCCTGCACATAATCATCATGTCCAAATGACATGTCCAAATTTCCAAATATGACATGTCCAAAACATCACATGTCCACATATATAACCTAATTAACCATCTGCCCTAACTAAAACCTAACTAAATTAACCAAAAACCTAGCTACCAAAGAGAGGAGGAGAGGTGGGGGCTTATAGAGGGTGCAGGCCCAACGACGGCCGAGGTTGGGAGGGGTCGGGGTCGGGGTCGAGCGCCGAGGCCGGAGCCGGGGTCGGGGTCGGGGGCCGTGGGCGAGCGCCGGGGTCAGGGTCAAGCATCGGGGCCGAAGCCGGGGTCAGGGTCGGGGTCGGGGCCGGAGCCGGTGTCGGGGTCAGGGGCGAGTGCAGAGGCGCGGTGAGGGCTCCGGCGGCGCGACGGGGGAAGAGAAACTGTGGGGATTTGGGGGAAAAGAGGCGGGGTGAAGAGAGGAGTGGGATTTTCGGGGTTAAGTGGGCATAGTAGTAGCACGTTTAGGCAAAACGCGCTATAGCTACTCGAGGTAGCTATAGCGGTTTCTTGTAGAAACCGCTACTGCTACCTTGACTAGTTGTAGCTCTTTTCTGAAAAACGCGCTGCTACTATAACCAGTAACAGTTTTCCCATTTGTTTTCCTTTATTTTCTCTCACTTTTTTCCGAAAGCAGTTAACTAAGGGAGTTGAAGGCGGTATATATTGCATCATTTGACGGTTAAATATGTATACAAAATAGGAACATATATATTACATCATTGGACCCATGCATAATAATGGCTAAGTGTGTATACAAAACAGGAACATATATATTACATCATTTGACCGATAACATACGGTTCCTCAGTGTTGACGTTTTCGTTTTTGAGTCAGCTTCTTTCCCTTCTTGTTCGCTAAAGAATAATTGAGCCCCTCATTTTGACTTTAACTTTTCCATGGAGTACGATTTTTCTTAGGTAATGTAGTATTGATTCTTCTTTTGACGTATACTTCATCATCATCATCTTCCCTCATTGGGTTGCCGTACTGATTGTAGTCTTCCTCGTTGGCGACTCCATCCATTCCAATGATGTTCCTTTTGCCTCTCCTCACGACAACATAGCTAGGATTGCGTGGGTCGGTTATGAAGAAGCATTGTGTCACGTGCTTAGCGTGTACCCATGGCTCATTTTTTGCAATAGTGTTCACGGTAGCGCTCTTGGCGTCGGGTATAGTCATGGTAGTGAAATTCTGGTTTTCTCTTTCGACATTCTTAGCCCATATGACACGGAACATCATCATGTTGTGCAGTCCAGAGTAGTCAATCTCCCATATCTCCTCGACCCTTCCGTAAAATCTTTCGGTTGCGCCATTGTCCCTGCCGGTCATGCATTCCATCTTCACCCCTGAGTTCTGATCATCACTGTCCATATCTTTGGCCTCCGTGTAGAACATGTATCCATTGATATCGTATGCCTGATAGGTTAGGAGGTTGGGCGAGGGGACATATGCTAAGGCGTATATGAGCAATCTGTCCTTAGAGCCCTCCTCTGGGGGATTAGCAATAATATGCTCTTTGAACCAATGCAGGAAAGTGGAGTTGTGCTCTCTAAGTAACTTCGACGTCCGTCCTGCATACCCCCTGGTCATGATACTTCTTTGCGATAATTTCTTTGTGTAGTTCCACGAAAGGATCTACCTCGTCTAAGTTTTGTAGCACTACCAAGTTTGCTATGTCAAAGTCGCTGCGTCGATCTGAGTATGCCACGTGCAGTTCCCTGCGACCGTTGGAGTGACCTTCTCCTTCGAGCCTCCCATCGTGCTCGTTAACGGGCAAACCAACACTAACATCAGGCGGCTGGTTTGCGCCATATAGAAAATTCTCGCAGAAAGAGATGCACTCCTGTGTCAGATAGCCATGGACGATGCTTCCATCCGGTCGGGACATGTTACGAACGAATCCTTTGATGATCCCATTCATCCTCTCAAACGGCATCATGTTGTGCAGAAATGACGACCCCAAGTATATTATGCCGTCCACAATATGGACACACAGATGCACCATCATGTCAAAGAACGCGGGCGAGAAGTACATCCCAAGCTCATTCAGTATCACAACGATCTCTTCATGTAGCCTTCGAAGCTGCTCCAGACTGATCGACTTTCAAGAGATGACGTCGAAAAAGTTGTAGAGACCAATAAGCGTGTGACGGACGTGCTTGTCCATTATCCCTCTAAGGGCAACAGGTAGTATCTGCGTCATCATCACATGACAGTCATGGGACTTCATCCCGCTGAACCTTTTCTTGTCCGTGTCTAGATATCTGCTTATCTTGCCACAGTAACCGGAACTAACTTTGACTCCGGTAAGGCACTTAAAGAATTGATCGATCTCAGCCTCACTTAAGGTGAAGCAAGAAGGGGGCAATAATCCTCTTTCTTTATTTTCTTGCCCTTCTTGTCCCGCACCTCTGTCTCCGTCTCTGTCTCGTCTGACTATTTACGGGGCGGCATGTGCAGATCTTCCCTGATTTTCAAATCTTGCAAGTCTTTTCTTGCCTTCGGCCCATCCTTGGTCTTATCCGGCATGTTCATCAGTGTCGCGAGCAAACTCTCAAGGACATTCTTACATATGTGCATTTGATCAAGGCAATGAGGTGTATCGAGTTTGTGCCAGTACTCCAAGTCCCAGAACACAGACCTCGTCTTCCATACCTTCAGCAGCGGCTCTGGCACCTTTTTCATTGTCTTTCTCGGCGTGGGGCACTCCTTCTAGTTTTTCAACAACTCATCGATTTCGGCACCGCTCCGCTTACGTGGAGGTCCTCGATGCTCAGTGTGACCATTGAATAGATCTCCATGGGTCGTCCTGTTCGAGCCATCTTTGATGCCCCATGTACACGATTTTCCCAGACCCGCCATCTTTCCTTGACGTTAGCTGCTGAGACATCCTATCATCCATGCACCGCGTTCATCCGCAATATCCATGGCACACCTGGCCTGCGACATATCCGTAACCGAGATAATCGTGCACCGTTGTGATCAGCATGGCTAACATGTAGAAATACTCGCCTTTGCTGGCGTCCCATGTCTTGGCCGGTGTTTTCCATAAAGTGTCTAACTCCTCTTGAAGTAGCCCTAGATACAAATTAATATTATTTCCTGGTTGTTTCGGCCCTTGAATAAGAATGCTCATGTGAATGTACTTCGACTTCATGCACAACCAGGGGGGAGGTTGTACATCCATACAAACATGGGCCATGTGCTATGGTTGGTGCTCTGGTTGCCAAACGGATTCATGCCATCGGTACACGCGCCGAGCACGATGTTCCTTGCATCACATTCAAAATACTAATAGAAGTTCTTCAACGCTCTCCACTAGCTTCCATCCTTGACGTGTCTCAGCTTCGGATCATCTCCATCGTCAGGCTTCTTCCTCTCCGCGTGCCAGCGCATTAGCTTTGCTTCCTTGGGATCTACGAAATACCGCTAGAGACGAGGAGCGATCGGTAAGTACCATACAACTTTCTAGGGATATTTCTTCCTAGCCTTCTTGTATCGAGAAGCATTGCACACCAGACAGCTTGTTTTTTCCGAGTGCTCCTTCCGATAAATTATGTAGTCGTTGATCCATGCATGGTATCTAACATGCGGCAGATAAAGAGGGCACACGATCTTATTGGCCTCATCAACACTAGTAGGACATAGATTCCCCGCGAGAAGAACATCCTTTAGGTACTTGAGATGCTCATCGAGGCTAGTGTCGGTCCATTTGTTTTTAGACTTCGTCTTTAGGAGTTGGAGCGTGAAACTCAAGTGGGTCACCTCAGGATTGCAACCATCATACAATGGAGTGTTCGAGTCTACCACCAGTTGATCCAGCTTAGCCTCCTATCTAGAAGCAGCTCTCTCAGTACTCGTCTCCTTACAAAGCAGTGCTTGAACATGAGGGTCCCGCATGATTGAACTTAGTACCGACGAACTCTGCTGCGTGGGGTCCACATTCTCTCCGCCACCATGTCTGGCCCCTTCTACTCCGCCATGTCCGACCCCTCCTCCGCCGCCATGTCCAGCCTCTTCCCCGCCGCCATTATCGATCATCTCTTCGTCTTGCCCCGTGTCGTCATTGCCTACCCCGTCGGCGTCCTCAACATCGTCATCCTCATCTTCAATTATCCATCGAGTATAGCCATCCATGAAACCAGTCATGAGAAGGTGCGCCTCGACACGACCATCGTCATAGGGGTCGAGCCAAACTATTCCTTTGCATTTTCGACACGGACATAAAACCTCTGTCTGGTTGTTTTCTTTCATGTCCTGCACCGCCGACCGCAACCACCTGTCCACCATTGTTCCACTGACCATCATGAACGGCTGCACGGTAATAATAAACAAATTGATTATAAAAATGCGTGCATGCATCAAAGTCATACAAAAATTCGGCATGACCTTCCCTAAAAATAGGACATATGTAGATCTACAGAGTTTGCCCGAAATTCGCCGAAACGGAAATAAATCGACATTTCGGCAAAACATAGGCAACTCAAAAGCACAATTTGGTGCCAACACATGCCACACGCACAATTTCCATCATATTGTCCAATTATCATATCACACACACATACACATATTTCCATTTTGCAAAAGCATGAAATTTTAATCACCTCTATCTCGAGATCGAGCACACGGTGGAGATGATGATGTATGGAGATCAAAAGTGCACAAAGCTCTTCTTGACAAAGAAAGATCTAGTTAGGGGGCAAATAGGTCACTTAACTAAATGCTACATCTACCTAGCTAGCTAATTTGGGAGGAGACAACTTCAACTAGTGGAGGGGGAAGGAAAAAAGAAAAAGGAGATGCATTAATGGAGGTGGTGTAGTTAGCTAGGAGTAATGAAGAGAGAGAAAGGTAGGTAGAAGAGGGAGAGTAATGGGGGGAGAAGTATTGAGGAAGAAGAAGAGTGAGAGAGGAAGGATGTGGGAGGTAGGGGAAAGGGAGGAGAGGAGATGGGGAGATGGGAGGTGGTGGTGGGTGCTGGGTCTTAGCAGTAGCGCGGGAGGAAAAATGTGCTGCTGCTAAGAGCGTAGTAGCAGCGCGCTTTCCCACCATGCGCTACTGCTAAAAGAGCCAACCATGTGGAAAATTTCAAAATTAGCAGCACCGATGTTGGTGTGAAAACCAGCGGATCTCGGGTAGGGGGTCCGGAACTGTGCGTCTAGGCGGATGGTAACAGGAGGCAGGGGACACGAAGTTTTACCCAGGTTCGGGCCCTCTTGATGGAGGTAAAACCCTACGTCCTGCTCGATTAATATTGAGGATATGGGTAGTACAAGAGTAGATCTACCACGAGATCAGAGAGGCTAAACCCTAGAAGCTAGCTTATGGTATGATTGTATGTTATTGTTGTCCTACGGACTAAAACCCTCCGGTTTATATAGACACCAGAGAGGGCTAGGGTTACACAAGGCCGGTTACAAAGGAGGAGATATACATATCCGTATTGCCTAGCTTGCCTTCCACACCAAGTAGAGTCCCATCTGGACACGAGACGAAGTCTTCAATCTTGTATCTTCATAGTCTAACAGTCCGGCCAAAGAATATAGTCCGGCTGTCCGAAGACCCCCTAATCCAGGACTCCCTCAGTAGCCCCTGAACCAGGCTTCAATGACGATGAGCCCGGCGCGCAGTATTGTCTTCGGCATTGCAAGGCGGGTTCCTCCTCTAAATACATCATGGAAGAATTTGAAAACAAGGATAGTGTCCGACCCTACAAAATAAGTTTCCACATACCATCGTAGAGAGAATAACATTTCCACAAATCTAATCTACTGACACGTTTTGGCAACACGACATTATGCCATGGCCCGGTAATTATTCGAACTGTTTTTCTTCAACCAGCTCCACACATAACGTGAGGCGGTTTTTTGACATGTCTTGTCAAAGCAGAGATCGTGTTCCCCTAATTACGGGATTCTCATCAATACGGTCGTGGGTAACCCAACTGTATCTAGGATTCCTAGATTATAGGCAAGTCCCAAACCGCTACGGAGAGGACGCTTGATATTCACCCTCTTTATAAAGGGACAAGGCTTTTACTCTTTCCCTCATGTGCTCAATCGAATCCCTCCCCCGCCTCGAGTTCTAACACCCAAAGCCCAGGTCAGGTGCTCCGGACCTTCAATCATGTCCGGATCTAGCCTTCAAGGCCGGTGGATGCCCTCCTCTATTACATAAGAAGATATCAAGAAGTTGAGGGAGGCCAGATACCTGACCGCCGAGGTTCCGCATCGGCTGCCTGCCCGAGGGCAGGTCGTCCCTACTCCTGAACCCAACAAAGACGTCGTGTTCATCTCCCACTTCCTCCGAGGTCTAGGCCTCACTCTGGATCCCTTCGTTAGGGGGCTGATGTTTTATTACGGGCTAGATTTCCATGATCTAGCCCCGGACTCCTTTCTCCACATCTCATCATTTATTGTTGTATGTGAGGCTTTCCTCCGCATTACCCCTCACTTTGGCCTATGGCTCAAGACCTTTGACGTGAAGCCGAAAATGGTTGAGGGGCAGCATGTAGCGTGCGGAGGCGCATTAATAAGCAGGATCGCCGGAGCTCCATGGCTAAAGGGTTCTATTCCAGAGGTGTCCAGATTATGGCAACGGGAGTGGTTTTACATCACAGCTCCCAGAAGTGCCAAGTGGGCGGCTGCCCCTGCTTTCCGCTCAGGCCCTCCACCACAACTGATGTCATGGATTAGCAGAGGGATGAGATGGGGTCCCGCCAAGGACGTGCTTGTACTGCAAAGCCGCATTCAAAGTCTCTTCGAAGGAGATTTTAGTTTGATTATGGTAATGCAAGTCATGCTGGTTCGACGAATCCATCCATGCAAACGCCGGCCTCTTCGCATGTGGGAGTTCAACCCAGAAGGACCGCGCGCTATTCAAAATTTCCGCAACCTGACGCACGAGGAGATGTATAGATCATTCTTCGGACCCCAGATAGAGTGTCCGGATACCATCGAGGACGTGGGCCTGAGCAGCAACTGCACCGCCGACCAAGTAAGTTATCCTCTAGCCGAACACACCGTCTTTCATTTATCATGACGTTATTCTGAGAAATCGCACTTTGACCAGGACTGGATAACAAAGGCGAAGATGATTCGGTGTTCGGCCCCCCTTCCTGAGGGTTTGGAAAATCCGGTACTGGAAAAGATGCTCGAGCTAGCACCTTTCCCGGAGCCCTCAAAGGAAGACAAAGGGGGGAATAATGAGGGCGAAAGCGGGCCTCCATCACTACCTATTCCGGCCAAGGGAATGAGCGCCTCCGTGAGGGAGGATAACCGAGGGGAGGAATCTGACATTCTCTCACCCCGGGGAAGGAAGAGGACTACCTCTGAAGATCCGGAAACCAAGGTTTCCAAGCGGGAGAAGAAATCTCCACCAGAGGGTCCTGCCTTGGAGGGTGCTCTTGCCGCACAAAGTACGCGCGGGGACCAGCCCTCTAACGAGCTGTAAGTAATTAAAAAGTACTTTAATAGTGAAGATACATTACCTTACCTCTGAGGAAAATAACCGAAGTATTTATCTTGCATTTCGGATCTTAACCCTTCTCAGCAGAGCTCGTCTTCGGGGGATCTTCTTCCAGAGATGATGGAGAGCGAAACTCCTCCCCCAGACTCCTCCGCTCAAGAAGCGGGCGACCTTGAAGTGTCGTCACGGAGGGCCTCTCCGGATCCGGTGAGGCCAGAAGATAATGATATAGTCACCCAAAGTCCCCAGCGTCCGGCTCTCGAAGAGAGCAAACAGAAGAGTCCGGCACAGTCTGGTATGCGGCCGGACGTACTGAGAGAGCTGTTGGAGCGAGCGGCCATCTCAGAAGAACACCGTACATTGATGGGTACGGTGATGGAAAGGATTTCATCCGCCGAAAGCGAGTTGCATGATGCCTTTATGAGTCTACTGACGGGCTTTGAGGTACGTAAAATGATGTTCATTTGTGATGGTACCGCACATTTTTAGGTGTGCCATGTGTAGATAGTAGCCCCTGAGACTCTGGTTGTCACCGAGAATGGCGGAAAATAGAGGATCGTAGTCCCAGGCAATAACCATACCACTTTAATGTGTAGGTAGTGGGAGCTCCGGTGGCTAGCCGGACTCATGAGTTTGCCGAACTAAAGCGGCAACTGGATGCGGCGGATGCCGACATCGAGCTTGTTAACAAGTGGCTTGACGAGGCACAGGGTAAGTGGTACTTTCTGGTGAATGCCACATAGTAAGAGCAGCATGATGCCAATATCTTTAATATGTTGTGACTGCAGATGGAGCTGCCACCGTGGAAACCCTGCGGGCGGAGCTTGCCCGAGCCAAAGAAGAAGCAAGGATTAGTAATGCGGTCGCTTTGAAGGCGGCCGAAGAGTTGAAAGCCGAGAAGGCCACGCATTGCGAGAGCAAAGAGAAGATGGCCAAGATGGCCGTAAAGTTAAAAGACACAACCGACCATTGCCAGTTCCTTGAAAAAGAAAACCGAGCGAAGGCAACGGACCTTGAAAAGGCCACGATGGTGAACAAAGACACCCGCTCTGCTATGAGAGCGAAGAAGGAGGAGCTGCGTGAAGCCGGGGATATTGCGGCTGGGAAGCCCTTTATGCTGCGGAGGAAGTTCGGAGATCCGCGGTATGCCCCTCTGGATCGGCTGTGGAGTTCGGCAGACGCATTTATGGACTTGGCAGCGAGCGCTGTCGATGTGGCCAAATACTTCCGAGATCAAACAGATCGTGAAGTGGACAAGCTGTTCTGGTCGCAATTTAATGTTCCAGAGCGTCCGCTTCCATTGACTGATCAGCTAGCCGAATGGGCCAAACTCAATAGGTTGTCTGGACTCGCCATGAGGTCTGTCGTGGATCAGCTGTGGCCGAAAAAGCTGAAGCCGGATAGCTATTTCAGCTTAGTGCAGCAGTTCCTTGGTGCAGTGCCACGCATTAATGCGATGAAGAGGTCGGCGTGCATAGAAGGCTCGCGGATGGCCCTTGCCCGTGTTAACGCATACTGGGCAGAGATGGATGCTACCACTGTTGCGGCACAGGGTTCGGCCATAGGCCGAGTGGCTGCCGAGCACTATTTCGAAGAGGTTCTCGAGGGTGCTCGTTCGATAGAGGCCTAGTGCTCGAAGAATATTATGTTTGAGTGACATGTATTCCCATTGTAAACACAATGTTTTTATGAAATTTATTAAGGTTGTGTTTATACTTTTGCCTGAAAGTAATATGATGCCTCATGTGTGGCCGTTTATGTATACATGTGTATAACCTGAAAGATTGCAGTCGTCGGCTTCAGCCCCCACGCATATAATGCGGAGGTGTTCGCAGACGACATGTGTTCACACTTAACCCAACGTCTTGGTCCTATTAAGGAGGTGATAGCGCAGCGAACGAGGAAACCAGACAATAATGCTTTAACACTTTCACTTAGCCATAGGAGTTTGACGGTGGGGCTACTATATAGCCCCTGGTGGCTCCGCACTCTCCCGAATTCGGGGTGCGTACATGCCTGGCCGGGAAACGGCCCTTCGTTAAGGCGGAGGAATTCTAACATTCCGATAGGTCATCGAGTGGTTGACCAGTCTCACGCTATATCATGACAGTCAGTTTTCGGCTTTCTCTACTGAGGTGCTCGTCCAGATGACCCAGGGCACAATCGCAGTAGTTCTCCTAGTGCTACCTTAGCCGATAGAGCGGAACATAAGGTACCAAAACATAGGAGCCGAGCAAACCCAACATTTGACCAAAGACATGATTCGGAGCTGATGCATATAGGGCCAAAATCGCGATGCCGAACACTCCCTAAGGTATTCGGTCTTTATGGTATGAACCGGGCCTAATCGGTGCCCTTTGTAAGAAGCCCCTGGTGTTCAGGTACATGCATTATTCTGACGTGGCCACATGCCAAGACGCTAGCATCCTTCTCAATTGTACTGAGAATCCGAGGGATGTGTATCAACAAGAGACAGTAAAAAAGGTTGACGCAGGGTCTTAATCTAAAAAGAATCCTTGGAACGGGTCCCTGCTGCACGTCTGCGCCTGTGTCTCCGTTGTGTCGTATCCTGGACGGGTGTAGCACGATGGTCATCTGTAAAAGAGAGGAACTTAGGTGAAAAGTTGTCATGCAAAAAGGTAGGTTTTTTGAAAAAACCATGTACAATTCAAGATGAGTAAAAATTGCCACTTGTCTGCGCACATTGAGCCCCTTGTATTTGTGATAGGGGTGTGGCCATCAAACCTGTACGAATTACATACAGCTGCGCCGGACTCGTCTAACCGTGTCCGTGGTCTTGACGACCTATCGAATACTTTAGTTGGTGAGGCCGTTTTAGTGTGCGGCTGCCCAGGCAGCCGCATTCTCTTCGGCGCGCAGGGATCGCTCCATATTTCCATTTACTGTAATGATGCCACGTGGACCGGGTATCTTAAGCATGAGGGAAGCGTAGTGTGGTATTGCGTTAAAGCGAGTGAAAGTTTCACATCCAAGTAGTGCTTGATAGCCACTTTGGAATGGAGCCATGTGGAAGGTTGAATTTTCGCTACGTAAGTTATCGGGGAAGCCGAATATAACTTCTAGTAGCAGGGAGCCCGTGTAGTGAGCCCCTGGGCCTAGCGTTACTCCTTTAAAGGTAATATTGTTTTGGCAAATTTTTGTTGGGTCAATCCCCATTTTGTGGATTGTGTCCTGATATATCAAGTTTAGACTGCTGCCACCGTCCATCAGGACTCGTGTGAAATGGTATCCATCAATTATTGGGTCTAATACCAAGGCATCCCATCCCGCATGCCGGATATTTACTAAGTAATCCTGATGGTCGAAATTGATCGGTTGAGCTGACCAGTGGCAGGATTCCGCGGTGATAGGCCCCTGGGCATATTTCTCTGGGAGTGCCGCTTTATTTCTCCCCTTGATCATGTGTAAAACGTTTACTATTTTGACTTCTGGTGGAAATTTCTTTTGTTCCCCAGTGTGTTGCTTGAGAGGCTCATCCTCATCTTCGCTTGGTGTATCCTTCCCCTTGTGTACGGCGTTCAGCTTGCCAGATTGCTTGAGGACCCAACATTCTCTGTGGGTATGATTAGCGGGTTTACCAGGGGTGCTATGGATCTGACATATTTGGTCCAGAATTTTTTTCAGGCTGGACAGTTCATCTCTGGCGCCTTTAGGGGGCGGCTTTTGCTGACCTGGCCGAGAGCTGCTGAATCCGGCGTTTACTGTCGTGCTCTTTGGGCTGTCTTCTTTATTCCGGCGCTTATTATTTTTGCTGCATCGTGATTTCCCGTTTTCATCTCTAACTTCGGATGTACTTGGGTCGCTGGTGTTGCATCTGGCTAGCCAACTGTCCTCACCCGGGCAAAAGCGGGTCATGAGGCTTGTTAATGCTGCCATTGTTCTCAGCTTTTCTTGGCCGAGGTGTCTGGCCAGCCATTCGTCGCGGACGCTATGCTTAAAAGCTGCCAAGGCTTCGGCGTCCGGACAGTTGACTATTTGGTTCTTTTTAGTAAGAAACCTGTTCCAAAGCTCTCGGGCTGACTCTTCAGGCTGTTGAGTTATATGACTCAAATCATCCGCATCCGGAGGTCAGACGTAAGTCCCTTGAAAATTTGCCCGAAAAGCATCTTCGAGCTCTTCCCAGCTTCCAATGGAGTTTTCGGGGTGGCTTTTAAGCCAGTGTCGAGATGGCCCTTTGAGCTTGAGGGGTAAGTACTTGATGGCGTGGAGATCATCTCCTCGAGCCATATGGATATGGAGGATATAGTCCTCAATCCAGACCCCGGGGTCTGTTGTTCCGTCGTATGCCTCTATGTTTACGGGTTTGAATCCCTCTGGAAATTCATGGTCCAGCACCTCATCGGTGAAACATAGGGGGTGTGCGGCACCCCTGTATCTGGGTTTACCGTGTTGTTCAGATGTTTGTTGATTTGCATCGTATGCTAGAGCGCGCTTGCATGGTCCATAGACGGATCTGGTTGCGCCGTCCTTTTGATGTGAGCCCTCGCGTGGATCGCGTAGTGGCTTATGTGCGACGTTGTTTGCCGCTCTATTTTGGCCGTGAGGTCGTCTATCCGGCCAGGTGGCCATTTTAATTTTTGGTTGCGGGGGATCTAAGGCCTCGTCATCGAATTCAGGTAGCAACTTCTGCTTTGGGTAGCTCTTGGCGGGGCAATTACCGTCGTACTTTGCTGCTGTATTGAGTACTTTACTCCATCTGATTTTAAATGTGTCTTGCGCAGCCTTGAGCCTTTGCTTCTGCTTTTTTAGACTCCTCGCGGTGGCAACGAGCCTTTGACGGGCATTCTATTGCTCCGGGTGTCTGTCCGGTGTGATGTCATTCGGACTGTTATCTTTGACAGAATCAGGTTGTTCGGTTTGATTCTCCGGGTTGCCGTGGTCCGGCGATGGTTCACCCTGCTCTAACGCTGGGTCTGTATGATCGTTGTTTGTGCCGAGGCGGGATTTGGAGCGGCGCTTACGCCGCCGCTTTGACTGTTGCTCGAGGGGACAACCCTTCATTGCGTCCTTCTATTCCTCGTGGTCGTTTTCTTTTGGTGTGTCCACCATGTATACGTCATGTGATGAAGTGGGCGTCCAGTGCTCTATGGGCAGTGGTTCCTGTTCGTCTCCTGCATTGTCGTCCATACCGTCGATGTCTTCGGAGTTGAAGTCGAGCATGTCGGTTAGGTCATCGACAGTGGCTACTAAGTGGGTGGTGGGTGGGTGGTGAAATTTGACGCCATCCGCATCCCAATCCTGTCGGACATAGTTCGGTCAGGATTCTCCTGACAAGGAGAGAGACCTTAATGAGTTCAGTATGTCGCCAAGGGGCGAGTGCTGAAAAATATCTGCGGAGGTAAACTCCATGATCGGCACCCAATTGGATTGGCTAGGAATTGGTGTAGGCGATTCAGAGTCCGTGTCCGGAGAGAGATCCGGCAGTTTGTCAACACGGCTCTTGTACAGACTAAGGTCAATGTTCGGCTCGGTCGCCGATGGGGGTATGGCCTCCGTGGTGGGGTCCATCCACCCGTCCATGGACGGCGCAAATGGCTTCGAATTGAGGGTCGGAGCGGCTGCCGGTGCGATATCCTGAACACTGTCGGATGGTAGAGCTAAATCGTACTCATCATGACCGCGTGACGCACAAGGCAGAGGCTCGAATCCGTCGAAGATCAAGTCTCCGCGGATATTGGCCGTGTAGCTTAAGCTTCCAAACCTGACCTGATGGCCAGGGGCGTAGCTTTCAATCTGCTCCAGATGGCCAAGCGAATTGGCCCGCAGTGCAAACCCGCTGAATACAAAAATCTTCCCGGGGAGAAAAGTCTCACCCTGGACTGCATCGCTAACGATGATAGAAGGATCCATCAAGCCTAACGGTGACGACATAGAGGAACTCTCAATGAAAGCACCAATGTCGGTGTCAAAACCGGCGGATCTCGGGTAGGGGGTCCCGAACTGTGCGTCTAGGCGGATGGTAACAGGAGGCAGGGGACACGAAGTTTTACCCAGGTTCGGGCCCTCTTGATGGAGGTAAAACCATACGTCCTGCTCGATTAATATTGAGGATATGGGTAGTACAAGAGTAGATCTACCACGAGATCAAAGAGGCTAAACCCTAGAAGCTAGCCTATGGTATGATTGTATGTTATTGTTGTCCTACGGACTAAAACTCTTCGGTTTATATAGACACCGGAAAGGGCTAGGGTTACACAAGGTCGGTTACAAAGGAGGAGATATGCATATCCGTATTGCCTAGCTTGCCTTCCACGCCAAGTAGAGTCCCATCCGGACACGAGACGAAGTCTTCAATCTTGTATCTTCATAGTCTAATAGTCCGGCCAAAGAATATAGTCCGATTGTCCGAAGACCCCCTAATCCAGGACTCCCTCAAGCGACGTGACTAAAAAGCGCGCTACTACTATTGCATTAGCAGTAGCACGCTTCATGACGCTGCACTGCTGGTAAACTTAGGTCGTTGTGTTCCGTCAGTGGATTTTTGTAGCAGCGCGGTTTAGACATCATGCGCTACTGCTAAATTTACATCGGTAGCATGCTTTTCCTAACCTTGCTGCTGCTAATTAGCAGCAGTGCCTCTTTTTGTGCCGTGCTGCTGCTAAGGTTCTGTGTATAAGATTTTCCCTAGTAGTGCCCCCCTGGGTGCGCCTCCCTGCCTCATGGCCTCCTCGATACTTCCTTGACGTCCACTCCAAGTCTTCTGGATTGCGTTTGTTCCAAAAATCACTCTCCCGAAGGTTTATTCCGTTTGGATTCCGTTTGATATTCCTTTTCTATGAAACACTGAAATAGGCAAAAAAATAGCAATTTGCACTAGGCCTTTGGTTAGTAGGTTAGTCCCAAAAATAATATAAAAAGGTATATTAAAGCCCATTAAACATCCAAAACAGATAATATAATAGCATGGAACAATTAAAAATTGTAGATATGTTGGAGACGTATCAAGCATCCCCAGGCTTAATCCTGCTCGTCCTCGAGTAGGTAAATGATAAACACAGAAATTTTGATGTGGAATGCTACCTAGCATAATTCTCAATGTAATTTTCTTTATTGTGACATGAATGTTCAGATCCAAAAGATTCAAGACAAAAGTTTAATATCGACATAAAATAATAATACTTCAAGCATACTAACAAAGCAATCATGTCTTCTCAAAATAATATGGCCAAAGAGAGATATCCCTACAAAATCATATAGTCTGGCTATGCTCCATCTTCACCACACAAAGTATTAAAATCATGCACAACCCCGATGACAAGCCAAGCAATTGTTTCATACTTTTGATGTTCTCAAAATTTTTCAATCTTCACGCAATACATGAGCGTGAGCCATGGACATAGCACTATAGGTGGAATAGAATGGTGGTTGTGGAGAAGACAAAAAGGAGAAGATAGTCTCACATCAACTAGGCGTATCAACGGGCTATGGAGATGCCCATGAATAGATATCAATGTGAGTGAGTAGGGATTGCCATGCAATGGATGCACTAGAGCTATAAGTGTATGAAAGCTCAACAAAAGAAACTAAGTGGGTGTGCATCCAAGTCGCTTGCTCATGAAGACCTAGGGCATTTAGAGGAAGCCCATCATTGGAATATACAAGCCAAGTTCTATAATGTGAAATTCCCACTAGTATATGAAAGTGACAACATAGGAGACTCTCTATCATGAAGATCATGGTGCTACTTTGAAGCACAAGTGTGGTAAAAGGATAGTAACATTGTCCCTTCTCTCTTTTTCTCTCATTTTTTTCTTTTGGGGGTCCTTCTTTTTTTATGGCCTTTCTCTTTTTTTCGTCCGGAGTGTCATCCCAACTTGTGGGGGAATCATAGTCTCCATCATCCTTTCCTCACATGGGACAATGCTCTAATAATGATGATCATCATACTTTTATTTACTTACAACTCAAAAAATTACAACTCGATACTTAGAACAAAATATGATTTATGTGAATGCCTCCGGCGGTGTACCGATATGTGCAATGACTCATGAGTGACATGTATGGAAGAATTATAAAGGTGGCTTTGCCACAAATACGATCTCAACTGCATGATCATGCAAGGCAATATGACAATGATGAAGCGTGTCATAACAAACGGAATGGTGGTAAGTTGCATGGCAATATATCTCGGAATGGCTATGGAAATGCCTTAATAGGTAGGTATGGTGGCTGTTTTGAGGAAGGTATATGGTGGGTTTACGGTACCGGCGAAAGTTGCGCGGTACTAGAGAGGCTAGCAATGATGGAAGGGTGAGAGTGCGTATAATCCATGGACTAACATTAGTCATAAAGAACTCACATACTTATTGCAAAAATCTATTAGTTATCGAAATAGAGTACTACGTGCATGCTGCTAGGGGGATAGATTGGTAGGAAAAGACCATCGCTTGTCCCCGACCGCCACTCATGAGGAAGACAATCAATAAATAAATCATGCTCCGACTTCATCACATAACGGTTCACCATACGTGCATGCTACGGGAATCACAAACTTTAACACAAGTATTTCTCAAATTCACAACTACTCAACTAGCATGACTCTAATATCACCATCTTTATATCTCAAAACAATCATCAAGTATCAAACTTCTCATAGTATCCAATGCACTTTTTATGATAGTTTTTATTATACCCATCTTGGATGCCTATCATATTAGGACTAATTTTATAGCCAAAGCAAACTACCATGCTGTTCTATAAGACTCTCATGATAGATCAATAATTTCTATAAAATAAAACCGCCATCGTGCTCTAAAAAGATATAAGTGAAGCACTAGAGCAAAATTATCTAGCTCAAAAGATATAAGTGAAGCACATAGAGTATTCTAATAAATTCTGATTCATGTGTGAAAGTGCAACTATCCCTGGGTGGTTTTGGTAATTCCTAACAACATATAGCTCATTGAGCTAATGCTATTTTAAGATAAATATTTTAGGAAAGCTCAATGATTGTCATGGCATGGATTAGAATGTGGACACCTCAAAATGCTAAGGACAAAAGATTGGCTCAAGCTCAAAGCACAAGACTCTACATTTTACTTTTAGTGATCCAAGATCACATTGAGTCCATAGGAAAAGCCAATACTATTAAAAGGGGGTGAGGTGTTGCTTAATGAATTACTTGCTCAAAATGCTTAGTGATATGCTCCAAAAACCCTCAACTACTTTATCATATCCACAAATGTCCCAAACCAAAAGTCAAACTTGGCCCCACCAAAATCTTCTATCCGGCGCTACTGAGTTCACTTGACATAGCCACTGCCACAAACCCTAGTCACTTTGGTCTCCCCGATAGGGATCTCGGTCACACCAAGATGGGATTGCAACCTCTCCATTTCCCTTTGTAACGTTTCGGTCCAACCGAGATGAGTGATCGGTCCCACCGAGATTGGAATGCAAACTCTCTGTTTCCCCTTCATAACGTTTCGGTCTAACCGAGATGAGCGAATCGGTCCCACCGAGTTTGCCTGACCAACTCTTTGTTTGTCTTTACCAAAATTGGTCCCAGCGAGTTTGTGTAATCGATCTCACCAAGATTACGTAATGCCCTAACTCTAATGGAATCGGTCCCACTGATTTGACATGTCGGTCCCACCGAAAATCCTAACGTTCACATTTTGAACTAAATCGGTCTGACCGAGTTTTATAATTCGGCCCCACTGAGTTTGGAGATTTGTGTGTAACAGTTAGATTTTGTGTGGAGGCTATATATACCCCTCCACCCACTCTTCATTCGTGGAGAGAGCCATCAGAACATGCCTACACTTCCAACATGCATTTTTTGAGAGAGAACCACCTACACTTGTGTTGAGGTCAAGATATTCCATTCCAACCACATAAATCTTGATCTCTAGCCTTGCCCAAGTTGCTTTGCACTCAAATCATCTTTCTACCAAATCCGATCCTATGAGAGAGAGTTGAGTGTTGGGGAGACTATCATTTGAAGCACAAGAGCAAGGAGTTCATCATCAACACACCATCTATTACCTTTTGGAGAGTGGTGTCTCCTAGATTGGTTAGGTGTCACTTGGGAGCCTCCGTCAAGATTGTGGAGTTGAACCAAGGAGTTTGTACGGGCAAGGAGATCGCCTACTTCGTGAAGATCTACCCTAGTGAGGCAAGTCCTTCATGGACGATGGCCATGGTGGGATAAACAAGGTTGCTTCTTCATGGACCCTTCGTGGGTGGAGCCCTCCGTGGACTCACGCAACCATTTCCCTTCATGGGTTGAAGTCTCCATCAACGTGGATGTACGATAGCACCACCTATCGGAACCATGCCAAAAATCTCCGTGTCTACATTGCGTTTGCTCCCTCCAAACTCCTCCCTTTACCTTCATATGCAATTGTTTTACATTCTGTTGCTATACTCTTATAATTGCATGTGTACGTTGATTACTTGAATTGTGCTAAGTTGCTAAAATCTGCCAAGACTTAAAATTGGGAAAAGGCTAGATTTTTGTTTGGTCAAGTAGTCTAATCACCCCCCTCTAGACATAATTTCGATCCTACAAGTGATAACAGAGCTTTGGTCTCCATTTGCTTTGATTTCCATAGCTTTTGGTGATCATAGCCTTGGTTTCACAACCTATGAGAGTATGGCGTCTAGTGAGGGAAATTACCACCGTAGAGGTCCTTACTTTGATGGTACTAAATTTGCTAGTTGGAAGCATAAGATGGAAATGCATATTCTTGGACATTACCCCGTTGTTTGGGCTATTGTGTGTTTTTGCTTGCAAGGTGAATTCTTTGATGGGAGAGAACCGAACCGTGAAGCTACCGCGGAAGAGTTGAAGATGCTGGAATACAATGCTCAAGCTTGTCATATTCTTTTCAATGGATTGTGCCCTGAAGAATTCAACAAAATCATCCGTCTTGAGAATGCAAAGGAAATTTGGGATACTTTGATTGATATGCACGAAGGTACCGACTCCGTCAAGGAATCCAAATTGGATGTGCTTCAAAGTCAACTTGACAAGTTCAAATTGAAGGATGGTGAAGGTGTCGCTGAAATGTACTCTAAGCTTGCTCCATCACAAATGAGATTGCCGGCTTAGGAAGTGAAGAGATGACCGATAGATTCATCATCAAGAAGATCCTAAGAGCCTTGGATGGAAAATATGATACCGTGTGCACATTGATCCAAATGATGCCCAATTACAAAGATCTCAAGCCAACAGAAGTCATTAGAAGAATTGTTGCTCATGAGATGTCACTCAAGGAAAAGGAAGAGCTTCACAACAACTCAAGTGGTGCTTACAAAGCCTCATGTGATGCTCCCACATCATCGAGTGAGAAACAGACCTTCAACGAAGAATTGAGCCTAATGGTGAAGAACTTCAACAAGTTTTACAAGAGTAGAAGCAAGGAAAGAAGTTACAAGTCAAGGTCCTACAATGACAAAAGATCTTCTAGTCGTGAGCACAATTGCTACAATTGTGGAAGACCCGGACACTATTCCAATGAGTGTACGGCTCCCTACAAAAGAAGAGAAGATACTCCCAAAAGAAGAAGTAGAAGAGAAGAATCACCACCAAGAGAGAGAAGGAGTAGAGATGACCGTTATGAACGAAGAACATCACGGGGAAGCAAGGATTCGGAAAGGAAGGAGAAGTCATCAAAGAGCTACACAAAACGAAGACATCAAGATCATGTTGGTGAATGGGTATCCGGCTCCGACTCCGACAATCACTCCGAATATACTCAAGATGAAGGTGTTGTCGGTCTAGCACTTGTGTCAACCAACTCCGACGACATATTTGACTCACCAAATGAAGGAATTGGAAGATGCTTCATGGCTAAAGGTCCAAAGGTAACACACCCCGAGTATGTTGATTTTAATAGTGATGAAGATGATTTGCTAGGAGATGATGATTTACTTGTTGACAACTCTAGTTATGAAAACTATGATGAACTTGCTATTAATCATGATAATCAAGATAAAACGAATGACGATGATAAGAAGGAGATTGGGCGTCTAACTAAAGAACTAAAAACTCTTAAGTTGGCTCATGAAACTACCTTGGAAGATCATCGAGAACTTTTAAAGAGTCATGAGAAGCTACACTTTGAAAAGCTCAACCTTGAGCAAGAGCATGAGTTCTTAAAAGCGATCAATGATGATCTTCACAAGAAAAGTTCTTCTTAAATTGCCAAGTGTTTACTCTTGTCTACTTACATGCCACAAGCTAAATCTAGCAACAAGAACAAGAAAGATTCTTACTCTAGTAGTAACAACATCATGCTAAATCCAATGTTGTTGCTTCTAGTAGTTCTCTTGATTCCACTAATGTTTCTCTTAGCCAAGTTACACTTGAGCAAGAAAATAGCTTGTTGAAGGGAATTATAGAGAAAGGCGTTTACAAGAGTCTTGCCGGAAGTAAGCAATTTGAGGAAATTGTACGCAAGCAAGGAAGACACCGGAAGAATCAAGGTGTTGGTTTTGAATGAAAGTTCAATGCCAATGGAGTTGAGTGGGAAGAAGATCAATACCCCAAGATGAAGTTTGTTTCTCAACAAGAGAAGTATGATCCTACTTATTGAAGGAAATATGCCCTAGAGGCAATAATAAAGTTATTATTTATTTCCTTATATCATGATAAATGTTTATTATTCATGCTAGAATTGTATTAACAGGAAACATAATACATGTGTGAATACATAGACAAATAGAGTGTCACTAGTATACCTCTACTTGACTAGCTCGTTAATCAAAGATGGTTATGTTTCCTAACCATGAACAAAGAGTTGTTATTTGATTAACGAGGTCACATCATTAGGTGAATGATCTGATTGACATGACCCATTCCATTAGCTTAGCACCCGATCGTTTAGTATGTTGCTACTGCTTTCTTCATGACTTATACATGTTCCTATGACTATGAGATTATGCAACTCCCGTTTACCGGAGGAACACTTTGGGTACTACTAAATGTCACAACGTAACTGGGTGATTATAAAGGAGTACTACAGGTGTCTCCAATGGTCGATGTTGGGTTGGCGTATTTCGAGATTAGGATTTGTCACTCCGATTGTCGGAGAGGTATCTCTGGGCCCTCTCGGTAATACACATCACATAAGCCTTGCAAGCATTACAACTAATATGTTAGTTGTGAGATGATGTATTACGGAACGAGTAAAGAGACTTGCCAGTAACGAGATTGAACTAGGTATTGGATACCGACGATCGAATCTCGGGCAAGTAACATACCGATGACAAAGGGAACAACGTATGTTGTTATGCGGTCTGACCGATAAAGATCTTCGTAGAATATGTAGGAGCCAATATGGGCATCCAGGTACCGCTATTGGTTATTGACCAGAGACGTGTCTCGGTCATGTCTACATTGTTCTCGAACCCGTAGGGTCCGCACGCTTAAGGTTACGATGACAGTTATATTATGAGTTTATGCATTTTGATGTACCGAAGGTTGTTCGGAGTCCCGGATGTGATCACGGACATGACGAGGAGTCTCGAAATGGTCGAGACATAAAGATTGATATATTGGAAGCCTATGTTTGGACATCGGAAGTGTTCCGGGTGAAATCGGGATTTTACCGGGTTACCGGGAGGTTATCGGAACCCCCCGGGAGCCATATGGGCCTTCATGGGCCTTAGTGGAAAGGAGAAAGGGGCAGCCCAAGGGGGCTGCGCGCCTCCCCCTTCCCCTAGTCCTATTAGGACTAGGAGAGGTGGCCGGCCACCCCTCTCCCTCTTTCCCCCTTGGGAATCCTAGTTGGAATAGGATTGGGGAGGGAGTCCTACTCCCGGTAGGAGTAGGACTCCTCCTGCGCCTCTCTCTCTTGGCCGGCGCCCCCTCCCCCCTTGGCTCCTTTATATACGGAGGCAGGGGCACCTCTAAACACACAAGTTGACACAAGTTGATCCACGTGATCGATTCCTTAGCCGTGTGCGGTGCCCCCTGCCACCATATTCCTCGATAATACTGTAGCGGAGTTTAGGCGAAGCCCTGCTGCTGTAGTTCATCAAGATCGTCACCACGCCGTCGTGCTGACGAAACTCTTCCCCGACACTTTGCTGGATCGGAGTCCGGGGATCGTCATCGAGCTGAACGTGTGCTCGAACTCGGAGGTGTCGTAGTTTCAGTGCTTGATCGGTTGGATCGAGAAGACGTACGACTACTTCCTCTACGTCGTGTCATCGCGTCCGCAGTCGGTCTGTGTTGGGTACGTAGACAATACTCTCCCCTCGTTGCTATGCATCACATGATCTTGCGTGTGCGTAGGAAAAATTTTGAAATTACTACGAAACCCTACAGTGGCATCCGAGCCTAGGTTATTGATGTTGATGTTATATGCACGAGTAGAACACAAGTGAGTTGTGGACGATACAAGTCATACTGCCTACCAGCATGTCATACTTTGGTTCGGCGGTATTGTTGGACGAGACGACCCAGACCAACCTTACGCGTACGCTTACGCGAGACCGGTTCCCTCGACGTGCTTTGCACAGAGATGGCTTGCGGGCGACTGTCTCTCCAACTTTAGTTGAACCAAGTATGGCTACGCCCGGTCCTTGCGAAGGTTAAAACGGAGTCTATTTGACAAACTATCGTTGTGGTTTTGATGCGTAGGTGAGATTGGTTCTTACTTAAGCCCGTAGCAGCCACGTAAAAACATGCAACAACAAAGTAGAGGACGTCTAACTTGTTTTTGCAGGGCATGTTGTGATGTGATATGGTCAAGACATGATGCTGAATTTTATTGTATGAGATGATCATGTTTTGTAACCAAGTTATCGGCAACTGGCAGGAGCCATATGGTTGTCGCTTTATTGTATGCAATGCAATTGCGATGTAATGCTTTACTTTATTACTAAACGGTAGTGATAGTCGTGAAAGCATAAGATTGGCAAGACGACAATGATGCTACGATGGAGATCAAGGTGTCGCGCCGGTGACGATGGTGATCATGACGGTGCTTCGGAGATGGAGATCACAAGCACAAGATGATGATGGCCATATCATATCACTTATATTGATTGCATGTGATGTTTATCTTTTTATGCATCTTATCTTGCTTTGATTGACGGTAGCATTATAAGATGATCTCTCACTAAAATTATCAAGAAGTGTTCTCCCTGAGTATGCACCGTTGCCAAAGTTCGTCGTGCCCAGACACCACGTGATGATCGGGTGTGATAAGCTCTACGTCCATCTACAACGGGTGCAAGCCAGTTTTTGCACACGCAGAATACTCAGGTTAAACTTGACGAGCCTAGCATATGCAGATATGGCCTCGGAACACGGAGACCGAAAGGTCGAGCGTGAATCATATAGTAGATATGATCAACATAAACGATGTTCACCATTGAAAACTACTCCATCTCACGTGATGATCGGTCATGGTTTAGTTGATTTGGATCACGTAATCACTTAGAAGATTAGAGGGATGTCTATCTAAGTGGGAGTTCTTAAGTAATATGATTAATTGAACTTAAATTTATCATGAACTTAGTCCTGGTAGTATTTTGCAAATTATGTTGTAAAATCAATAGCTTGCATTGTTGCTTTCATATGTTTCTTTTGATATGTTCCTAGAGAATATTGTGTTGAAAAATGTTAGTAGCAATGATGCGGATTTGATCCGCGATCTGAGGTTTATCCTCATTGCTGCACAGAAGAATTATGTCCTTGATGCACCGCTAGGTGACAGACCTATTGCAGGAGCAGATGCAGACGTTATGAACGTTTGGCTGGCTCAATATGATGACTACTTGATAGTTTAGTGCACCATGCTTAAACGGCTTAGAATCGGGACTTCAAAGACGTTTTGAACGTCATGGACCATATGAGATGTTCCTGGAGTTGAAGTTAATATTTCAAGCAAATACCCGAGTTGAGAGATATGAAGTCTCCAACAAGTTCTATAGCTAAAAGATGGAGGAGAATCGCTCAACTAGTGAGCATGTACTTAGATTGTCTGGGTACTTCAATCGCTTGAATCAAGTGGGAGATAATCTTCCAGATAAGATAGTGATTGACAGAATTCTCTAGTCACCACCACCAAGTTAGTAGAACTTCGTGATGAACTATAATGCAAGGGATGACGTAAACAATTCCCGAGCTCTTCGTGATGCTAAAATCGACGAAGGTAGAAATCAAGAAAAACATCAAGTGTTGATGGTAGACAAAGACCACTAGTTTCAAGAAAAGGGCAAAGGGAAGAAGGGGAACTTCAAGAAGAACGGCAAGCGAGTTGCTGCTCAAGTGAAGAAGCCCAAGTCTGGTCCTAAGCCTGAGACTAAGTGCTTCTACTACAAAGGGACTGGTCACTGGAAGCGGATCTACCCCAAGTGATTGGCGGATAAGAAGGATGGCAAAGTGAACATAAGTATATTTGATATACATGTTATTGATGTGTACTTTACTAGTGTTTATCGCAAACCCTCAGTATTTGATACTAGTTCAGTTGCTAAGATTAGTAACTCGAAACGGGAGTTGCAGAATAAACAGAGACTAGTTAAGGGTGAAGTGATGATGTGTGTTGGAAGTGGTTCCAAGATTGATATGATCATCGTCACACACTCCCTATACTTTCGGGATTAGTGTTGAACCTAAATAAGTGTTATTTGGTGTTTGCGTTGAGCATGAATATGATTTGATCATGTTTATTGTAATACGATTATTCATTTAAGTAAGAGAATAAATTGTTGTTCTGTTTACATGAATAGAACCTTATATGGTTACACACCCAATGAAAATAGTTTGTTGGATCTCGATCGTAGTGATACACATAATCATAATATTGAAACCAAAAGATGCAAAGTTAATAATGATAGTGCAACTTATTTGTGGCACTGCCGTTTGGGTCATATCGGTGTAAAGCGCATGAAGATACTCCATAAAGATGGATTTTTGGAATCACTTGGTTATGAATCATTTGATGCTTGCGAACCATGCCTTTTGGGCAAGATGACTAAAACTCCGTTCTCCAGAACAATGGAACGTGCTACTGACTTATTGGAAATAATACATACTGATGTATGCAATCCAATGAGTGTTGATGCTCGTGGCAAGTATCATTATTTTCTGATCTTCACAGATGATTTGAGCAGATATGAGTATATCTACTTAATGAAACACAAGTCTGAAACATTTGAAAAGTTCAAAGAATTTCAGAGTGAAGTGAAAAATCATCGTAACAAGAAAATAAAGTTTCTACGATCTGATCATAGAGAAGAGTATTTGAGTTACGAGTTTGGCCTTCAGTTAAAAAACAATGTGAAATAGTTTCACTACTCATGCCACCTGGAACACCACTATGATGTGTCCGAACGTCATAATTGTACTTTATTGGATATGGTGCAACCTATGATGTTTATTACCGATTTACCACTATCGTTTTGGGGTTATGCATTAAAGACAGCTGCATTCACGTTTAAAAGGGCACCATCTAAGTCTGTTGAGACGACACAATCTGAACTGTGGTTTGGCAAGAAACCAAAGTTGTCGTTTCTTAAAGTTTGGGATTGTGATGCTTATATGAAAAGGTTTCATCCTGATAAGCTCAAAACCAAATCGGAGAAATATGTCTTCATAGGATACCCAAAGGAAACTGTTGGGTATACCTTCTATCACAGATCCGAAGGCAAGACATTCGTTGCTAAGAATGGATCATTTCTAGAGAAGGAGTTTCTCTCGAAAGAAGTGAGTGGGAGGAAAGTAGAACTTGACGAGGTAACTGTACCTGCTCCCTTACTGGAAAGTAGTTCATCACAGAAAACTGTTTCAGTGACACCTACACCAGTTAGTGAGGAAGCCAATGATAATGATCATGAAACTTCAGATCAAGATACTACTGAACCTCGTAGATCAACCAGAGTAAGATCCGCGCCAAAGTGGTACGGTAATCCTGTTCTGGAAGTCATGCTACTAGATCATGATGAACCTACGAACTATGAAGAAGCGATGGTGAGCCCAGATTCCGCAAAGTGGCTTGAAGCCATGAAATCTGAGATGGGATCCATGTATGAGAACAAAGTATGGACTTTGGTTGACTTGCCTGATGATCGGCAAGCAATTGAGAATAAATGGATCTTTAAGAAGAAGACTGAGGCTGATGGTAATGTTACTGTCTACAAAGCTCGACTTGTCGCAAAAGGTTTTCGGCAAGTTCAAGGGATTGACTACGATGAGACCTTCTCACCCGTAGCAATGCTTAAGTCCGTCCGAATCATGTTAGCGATTGCCGCATTTTATGATTATGAAATTTGGCAGATGAATGTCAAAACTGCATTCCTGAATGGATTTCTGGAAGAAGAGTTGTATATGATGCAACCGGAAGGTTTTGTCGATCCAAAGGGAGCTAACAAAATATGCAAGCTCCAGCGATCCATCTATGGACTGGTGCAAGCATCTCGGAGTTGGAATATACGCTTTGATAAGTTGATCAAAGCATATAAGTTTTATACAGACTTGCGGTGAAGCCTGTATTTACAAGAAAGTGAGTGGGAGCACTACAACATTTCTGATAAGTATATGTGAATGACATATTGTTGATCGGAAATAATGTAGAATTATTCTGCAAAGCATAAAGGAGTGTTTGAGAGGAGTTTTTCAAAGAAAGACCTCGGTGAAGCTGCTTACATATCAAGATCTATAGAGATAGATCAAGACACTTGATAAGTTTTTCAATGAGTACATACCTTGACAAGATTTTGAAGTAGTTCAAAATGGAACAGTCAAAGAAAAAGGTTTCTTGCCTGTGTTACAAGGTGTGAAGTTGAGTAAGACTCAAAGCCTGACCACGGCAGAAGATAGAAAAAGAATGAAAGTCATTCCCTATGCCTCAGCCATAGGTTCTATAAAGTATGCCATGATGTGTACCAGATCTATTGTATACCCTACACTGTGTTAAGCAAGGGAGTACAATAGTGATCTAAGAGTAGATCACTGGACATTGGTCAAAATTATCCTTAGTGAAATAAGGAAATATTTCTCGATTATGGAGGTGACAAAAGGTTCGTCGCAAAAAGTTACGATGATGCAAGTTTTGACATAGATCTGGATGACTCTAAGTCTCGATCTAGATACATATTGAAAGTGGGAGCAATAAGCTAGAGTAGCTCCGTGCAGAGCATTGTTGACATAGAAATTCGCAAAATACTTACGGATCTGAATGTGACAGACCCGTTGACTAAATTATCTCACAAGCAAAACATGATCACACCTTAGTACTCTTTGGGTGTTAATCACATAAATGATGTGAACTAGATTATTGACTCTAGTAAACCCTTTGGATGTTGATCACATATCGATGTGAACTATGGGTGTTAATCACATGGTGATGCGAACTATTGTTGTTAAATCACATGGCGATGTGAACTAGATTATTGACTCTAGTGCAAGTGGGAGACTGAAGGAAATATGCCCTAGAGGCAATAATAAAGTTATTATTTATTTCCTTATATCATGATAAATGTTTATTATTCATGCTAGAATTGTATTAACAGGAAACATAATACATGTGTGAATGCATAGACAAATAGAGTGTCACTAGTATACCTCTACTTGACTAGCTCATTAATCAAAGATGGTTATGTTTCCTAACCATGAACAAAGAGTTGTTATTTGATTAACGAGGTCACATCATTAGGTGAATGATCTGATTGACATGACCCATTCCATTAGCTTAGCACCCGATCGTTTAGTATGTTGCTACTGCTTTCTTCATGACTTATACATGTTCCTATGACTATGAGATTATGCAACTCCCGTTTACCGGAGGAACACTTTGGGTACTACCAAATGTCACAACGTAACTGGGTGATTATAAAGGAGTACTACAGGTGTCTCCAATGGTCGATGTTGGGTTGGCGTATTTCGAGATTAGGATTTGTCACTCCGATTGTCGGAGAGGTATCTCTGGGCCCTCTCGGTAATACACATCACATAAGCCTTGCAAGCATTACAACTAATATGTTAGTTGTGAGATGATGTATTACGGAACGAGTAAAGAGACTTGCCAGTAACGAGATTGAACTAGGTATTGGATACCGACGATCGAATCTCGGGCAAGTAACATACCGATGACAAAGGGAACAACATATGTTGTTATGCGGTCTGACCGATAAAGATCTTCGTAGAATATGTAGGAGCCAATATGGGCATCCAGGTCCCGCTATTGGTTATTGACCAGAGACGTGTCTCGGTCATGTCTACATTGTTCTCGAACCCATAGGGTCCGCACGCTTAAGGTTACGATGACAGTTATATTATGAGTTTATGCATTTTGATGTACCGAAGGTTGTTCGGAGTCCCGGATGTGATCACGGACATGACGAGGAGTCTTGAAATGGTCGAGACATAAAGATTGATATATTGGAAGCCTATGTTTGGACATCGGAAGTGTTCCGGGTGAAATCGGGATTTTACCGGGTTACCGGGAGGTTACCGGAACCCCCCGGGAGCCATATGGGCCTTCATGGGCCTTAGTGGAAAGGAGAAAGGGGCAGCCCAAGGGGGCTGCGCGCCTCCCCCCTTCCCCTAGTCCTATTAGGACTAGGAGAGGTGGCCGGCCACCCCTCTCCCTCTTTCCCCCTTGGGAATCCTAGTTGGAATAGGATTGGGGAGGGAGTCCTACTCCCGGTAGGAGTAGGACTCCTCCTGCGCCTCTCTCTCTTGGCCGGCGCCCCCTCCCCCCTTGGCTCCTTTATATACGGAGGCAGGGGCACCTCTAAACACACAAGTTGACACAAGTTGATCCACGTGATCGATTCCTTAGCCGTGTGCGGTGCCCCCTGCCACCATATTCCTCGATAATACTGTAGCGGAGTTTAGGCGAAGCCCTGCTGCTGTAGTTCATCAAGATCGTCACCACGCCGTCGTGCTGACGAAACTCTTCCCCGACACTTTGCTGGATCGGAGTCTGGGGATCGTCATCGAGCTGAACGTGTGCTCGAACTCGGAGGTGCCGTAGTTTCGGTGCTTGATCGGTTGGATCGAGAAGACGTACGACTACTTCCTCTACATCGTGTCATCGCTTCCGCAGTCGGTCTGCGTTGGGTACGTAGACAATACTCTCCCCTCGTTGCTATGCATCACATGATCTTGCATGTGCGTAGGAAATTTTTTGAAATTACTACGAAACCCTACACTTATTTCCAAGGAACACAAGCTCAAGATTATCTTCCACCACAAGACCACAAGCTAAAAGGCAAGGACAAGCTTCAAGAGGAGATTGATGCATTTGAAGAAGCACCTAAGGCCTTGGTCAAGTGGGTTCCTGATAAAAAAGATAATTTTTGATGTGGAATGCTACCTAGCATAATCTTGATCACATATCTAATCATGGCATGAATATTAAGATACGAGTGATTCAAAGCAATAGTCTATCATTTGACATAAAAACAATAATACTTCAAGCCCACTAATAAAGCAATCATGTCTTTTCAAAATAACATGGCCAAGGAAAGTTATCCCTACAAAATCATATAGTCTGGCTATGCTCCATCTTCTTCACACAAAATACTCACATCATGCACAACCCCGATGACAAGCCAAGCAATTGTTTCATACTTTTGACGTTCTCAAACCTTTTCAACTTTCACGCAATACATGAGCGTGAGCCATGGACATAGCACTATAGGTGGAATAGAATGGTGGTTGTGGAGAAGACAAAAAGGAGAAGATAGTCTCACATCAACTAGGCGTATCAACGGGCTATGGAGATGCCCATCAATAGATATCAATGTGAGTGAGTGGGGATTGCCATGGAACGGATGCACTAGAGCTATAAGTATATGAAAGCTCTAATTGAAACTAAGTGGGTGTGCATCCAACTTGCTTGCTCATGAAGACCTAGGGCATTTGAGGAATCCCATCATTGGAATATACAAGCCAAGTTCTATAATTAAAATTCCCACTAGTATATGAAAGTTATAACTCAAGAGACTCTCTATATGAAGAGCATGGTGCTACTCTGAAGCACAAGTGTGGTAAAAGGATAGTAACATTGCCCCTTCTCTCTTTTTCTCTCATTTTTTTCTTTTTTTCTTTTTTTTGTAGGCTTCTTTGGCATCTCTCCTTTTGGGGGGGCTTCTTTGGCCACTTTTATTTCGATAACCTCACATGGGACAGTGTTCTAATAATGATGATCATCACACTTTTATTTACTTACAACTCAATATTACAACTCGATATCTAGAACAAGGATATGACTCTATATGAATGCCTTCGGTGGTGTACCGGGATGTGCAATGATCTAGCATAGCAATGACATCAAAAAAGGGACAAGCCATGAAAACATCATGCTAGCTATCTTACGATCATGCAAAGCAATATGACAATGAATGCTCAAGTCATGTATATGACGATGATGAAAGTTGCATGGCAATATATCTCGGAATGGCTATGGAAATGTCATGATAGGTAGGTATGGTGGCTGTTTTGAGGAAGGTATATGGTGGGTTTATGGTACCGGCGAAAGTTGCGCGGTACTAGAGAGGCTAGCAATGATGGAAGGGTGAGAGTGCGTATAATCCATGGACTCAACATTAGTCATAAAGAACTCACATACTTATTGCAAAAATCTATTAGTCATCGAAACAAAGTACTACGCGCATGCTCCTAGGGGGATAGATTGGTAGGAAAAGACCATCGCTCGTCCCCGACCGCCACTCATAAGGAAGACAATCAATAAATACCTCATGCTCCAACTTCGTTACATAACGGTTCACCATACGTGCATGCTACGGGAATCACAAACCTCAACACAAGTATTTCTACAATCCACAACTACCCACTAGCATGACTCTAATATTACCATCTTTATATCGCAAAACTATTGCAAGGAATCAAACATATCATATTCAGTGATCTACAAGTTTTATGTAGGATTTTATGACTAACCATGTGAATGACCAATTCCTGTCATCTCTATAAATAGATATAAGTGAAGCAAGAGAGTTTAATTCTTTCTACAAAAGATATGCCCACGCTCTAACAAATATAAGTGAAGCAAAAGAGCATTCTACAAATGACGGTTTTCTATGTAAAGAGAAACAGGCAATCCAAACTTCAAATGATATAAGTGAAGCACATGAAGCATTCTATAAAGCCATACTCAAAAGATATAAGTGAAGTGCGTAGAGCATTCTATAAATAAACCAAGGGCTATCTCATACCAGCATGGTGCATAAAAGAAAAATGAAAACTAAATGCAAAAGACGCTCCAAGATTGCACATATCGCATGAATGAAACGAATTCGAAAATATACCGATACTTGTTGAAGAAAGAGGAGATGCCTTCCGGGGCATCCCCAAGCTTAGACGCTTGAGTCTCCTTGAATATTTACTTGGGGTGCCTCAAGCATCCCCAAGCTTGAGCTCTTGCGTCTCTTCCTTCTTCTCGCATCGAGACCTTCTCGATCATCAAACACTTCATCCACACAAAACTTCAACAGAAAACTCGGTAAGATCTGTTAGTGTAATAAAGCAAATAACTACTCTAATTACTGTTGCAAACCAATTCATATTTTGTTTTTGCATTGTGTATAATGTAATATAACTTTTCCATGGCTTAATCCACTGATATAAATCGATAGTTTCATCAAAACAAGCAAACTATGCATCAAAAACAGAATCTGTCAAAAACAGAACAGTCTATAGAAATCTGAACATTCACCATACTTCTGATACTTGAAAAATTCTACCAAAATTAGTAAAAATAAAAAATTTGTATAGGAATACAGTTCAATAAGAATCAGAACCATTTGACGTTCCAGCTAAAAATGTAAAATCGCGCACTACAGCCAAAGTTTCTGTCCTGCACCGTACAAACCATCAAGCAAATGTAAACATCCTAAAGGCAAACCTTGGCACATTATTTTTATATTTAAACTTTATAAATGCACACAACAGAAATAAATGACTCTCTAAAACTTCCGGGTTGTCTCCCTGGTAGCGCTTTCTTTAAAGCCATTAAGCTAGGCATATAGTGCTCAAGTAGTGAATCCACCCGGATCCCAAGGTATATCAAAGCCAATTTTAATTAACAATGATTTGTAATTTAGTAGTGAGAACAAAGTAACATATATCATGCAACAACGAAGTCTAAATCTCTTCCTATGCATCGGCATGTCATAAAAGAACAATTCGTGCACACAAAGTAAAGGTCAATGCATAGTATAAACAGTTTCTTGCAATTTTGTTGTATTGGAAACATAGAGAGGTGGAAATATAGTTCCTCTCTCATAATAATTGCAAGTAGGAGCAGAAAGCACATGCATATTATATTCATCAAAATCATCATGTGCAACGGTAAAAGGCAACCCATCAATATAATCCTTAATGAGAGCAAACTTCTCCGATATAGTGTAGTTTGGAGAATTCAAAAAGATAATAGGACTATCATGCGTGGGTGCAATAGCAACAATTTCATGTTTAACATAAGGAACTATAGCAAGTTCATCTCCATAAGCATAATTCATATTGGCATCTTGGCCACAAGCATAGCAAGCATCATCAAAAAGGGATATTTCAAAAGAATCAACGGGATCATAACAATCATCATAGCAATCATCCTTTGGTAAGCATGAAGGGAAATTAAACAATGTACGAGTTGAAGAGTTACTCTCATTAGAAGGTGGGCACGGGTAGCTAATCCGCTCTTCCTCCTTTTGTTCTTCAGTCTCCTCATCGTCTTTTTCATCCAATGAGCTCACAATTTCATCAATTTCTTCTTCCATAGACTCCTGCAAAATATTAGTCTCTTCTTGGACAGCGGAGTAGTCCTCAATATATGGTTCAACATAGGCATTAGAAGCATAATTATCATAGCAATATTTAAGTATGGCAAAATTTTCAGATTTGTAAAGAGTAGCATCATACTTTTCAATCAAAGAAGCAATTTCGTAAGCACCCTTAAAAGCAACAAATTCTTCAATTTGTTGAACATCATAGTAATTATAAACACCCTTAGCATATGAAGATACGATTCCATTATCACTAAACTCACATTGATAGGGAAGGTGTTTCTTAGGGTTTTCAGAACAACAAGTAAAATCATGTATTTCACATAAATTCCATGCATAGCATTGCAAACGATGAATTTGATCCAATAGAATTTTCCCCTTTTCAGATATTCGGTGTCGCACATAACAAGCATGCTCATCTAAAGATTTGTCCTCAACTAAGCTAGTTGGGGTTTCAGCACGAGCACATATGGATCGAAGATGATCCAAGTAATAAGCTTCAGCAGTGCGATAGATTTTGAGTGGTTCTTCAACCATTGGTTCAGTAGGTACAACTAATTTTTTTGGTATTTTGCGTTTCCTACCCATAACTAATGATAGAAAACAACTAAGAACAGCAAATAAAAATTACTTAGTGATAAAGCAAACAAGCACACAAGAGAATATTCACCCCACGCTATTGCTCCCTGGCAACGGCGCCAGAAAAAGGTCTTGATAACCCACAAGTATAGGGGATCGCAACAGTTTTCGATAAGTAAGAGTGTTGAACCCAATGAGGATCTAAAGGTAGAACAAATATTCCCTCAAGTTCTATCGACCACCGATACAACTCTACGCATGCTTGACGTTCGCTTTACCTAGAACAAGTATGAAACTAGAAGTACTTTGTAGGTGTTATTGGATAGGTTTGCAAGATAATAAAGAGTACGTAAATAAAAAGTAGGGGATGTTTAGATAAAGAAACAATAAAGTAAATATAGCGAGTGTGGAAAAGTGGTGGTAGGAGTTGCGAAATTGCCCCTAAGCAATTGACTACTTTACTAGACCGATAGCAAGTATTATGTGGGAGAGGCCACTACTAGCATGTCATCCCTGACTTGGAATTCTATGCACTTATGATTGGAACTATTAGCAAGCATCCGCAACTACTAATGTTCATTATGGTAAAACCCAACCATAGCATTAAGATATATTGGTCCCCCTTCAATCCCGTATGCATCAATTTCTATGCTAGGTTGAAGCTTCTGTCACTCTTGCCCTCCAATACATAGTCCTATCAACATACAACTAACCCTAGGGTGTGATCCACGCGCACAATCATATGATGGGCACCAAAGGACAGCAACATAACCACAAGCAAATTAAATCAACCATAGCAATTCATCAACCACCGATAGGACAACGAAAATCTACTCAGACATCATAGGATGGCAACACATCATTGGATAATAATATGAAGCATAAAGCACCATGTTCAAGTAGTGGGTACAGCGGGTTGCGGGAGAGTGGACCGCTGTAGATAGAGGGGGAAGGTGATGGAGATGTTGGTGAAGATGGCGGTGGTGTTGGTGTAGATCGCGGTGATGATGATGGCCCCCAGTGGCACTCCGGTGCCACCGGAAGCGAGGGGGAGAGAGCCCCCCTCCTTCTTCTTCCTTGACCTCCTCCCTAGATGGGAGAAGGGTTTCCCCTCTGGTCCATGGCCTCCATGGCAAGGGAGGGGCGAGAGCCCCTCCGAGATTGGATATGTCTCTCTGTCTCTCTCTGTTTCCGCATTCTCAGATTCTTCCCTTTCACCGTTTCTTATATTCCCGGAGATCCGTAACTCCGATTGGGCTGAAATTTTAACATGATCTCTATCCGGATATTAGCTTTCTTGCAGCGAAAGAAGGGCATCAACCGCCTTACGGGTGGCCCATGAGGGTCAGGGGTGCACCCAAGGGGGCAGGCGCTCCCCCCTACCTCGTGGCCACCTTGGGCATCGTCTCGCGTGGATTTTTCTTCCCAAAAATCATATATATTCCAAAAAAAATCTCCATCAGTTTTTATCCCGTTTGGACTCCGTTTGATATGGATATTCTGCGAAACAAAAAAACATGCAACAAACAGGAACTGGCACTGGGCACTGGATCAATATGTTAGTCCCAAAAATAGTATAAAAAGTTGCCAAAAGTATATGAAAGTTGTAGAATATTTGCATGGAACAATCAAAAATTATAGATACGACGGAGACGTATCAGTTCCCAAGACTACATCAAGTTCCACTTCATCAAGTATGACTACAACTCCAAGGATTCCCATCAGAGAGTTCTTGAGGGTGACTCCGCCAACATACATCACTCTTATCATCTTGGCAAGGATAAGTGCAAACAACTTCCATATCTTGCACTAGTTCAAGGAGTCACAAACCCTCTTGTTAGTAAGACAAGGGACAAGGTAACCTAATGCATTCAAGGACATCATCTCATGTGAATATCACTCTATGTCTATGGATATCCTTGTTTGTTCCTTGTGGGACTAACCTGTTTAGGTATTGAAAGTGCAACTCACTCCAAAGGATTGCTTCGAATGATCTACATCAACATTGAGAATCTACATCTTCAACACCTACATGAAGTCATCATCAAAAAAACCCAAGGTTAGTTCATCCTCTTAGGGGGATATCACATCTAGGGGGAGCTTTACTCTAACCAATTGAGCTAAAGCAACTCTAATGATGTGAGCACAACAATGCTTTATGTAAAAGTGGAAGCCCCACTTGTGCTTAAACGATGAGTATGACCTATGATCAAATGTTCTCATTTGAATCCTAAGTCAATATACTCATATATAGATGACCTAGTCATCGCCAAATTGCTTGATAGATGCTAGAGTGATTGTGCATGCTTTGTCACATATTTCATTTGTCATTTTATTGTGTGAGCATGTTGGATGCATATTTTACTCATTCGAGGACATCCATTTGTTGCTTTGATTGTTCGGCTTTTTCTCTTTTGCCAAATGGATGGACAAGAATGCCTAAGAACTCCCTCTAGCTATCTATGCTTTTCTCGTCTCAAACTCTATTCATGCTACATCACAAAGTTTGATCAAGTCAGATTCGAACCACTCTGTGTGAGGAGCACTTGGAGTCCCCGATTCATCATAGACTTAAACTTCCAAAACTTCTTCGTGTATTTCGGTATGACCGAGTCATCCATTTCGGTCAGACCGAGATCACTAAGTTGATCTAGGTTTTCAATCTCGGTGCAACCGATTTGAACTTTTAGGTCACGCCGAGTTGCAGTAACCGCTTGCGATTTTGCATCTCGGTGCCACCGAGTTGTTCCACTCGGTCACACCGACAGGGTCGGGATATATAAACCCACGGGTGAGATTTTGGAAATTTCTTCGAAACCTCTCAGCCCGCGCGTATCCTACTCTGCCGCCTCGGGTCTCTGGATCATCTTCTCACCGCCAGCAACCTCCTGCCGCTGGTTTCCATCACCGTCAACGGAATTCTGCCCCTCCGTTGCCGTTGTAGCAAACTCCGCCGAACTAGGGTACGAGTTCGATCCTTTGTGCTATTCTTTTAACTCTGCTTCATAGCACATTGCTCTGCCATGATCATCACCACGTATGCAAACACTCTATCCACTGAAAACATCCTTTAGGTTAGATTTGATTTGAAGATTTAGGGTTAGCTCTCCACCGAACTCATCTCGGACCGACCGAATTGTAGAAATCGGTCTCACCGATTTGGCTTAGGCCATTGCACTTGCACTTCCGGTCTGACCGAAAACTGCAAACCGGTGTGACCGAGTTCGATTCTTTGTGAAACCCTAGCAGTCTCGGTGGCACCAAACTGTGACTCGGTCTGACCAAGTTCACTAGTTTAGGTTCCAAAAGCTGCTTTGTGATGCTCCGAAATGCTTTACCAAGTTTACAAATCGGTGGCTCCGAAATGCTTTCTGTGGAGAACTAAAACTAAGTTTTTAAGTCATCTATTTTGCAAAAACTCTGCACTTTGTGATGCTCATCCACTCTACCTCATCTATATCTATTCACAGGGTCTGCTGTCAGTAAGTTTGCAGATATGTCTGATCAAAGTGACAGTCAGAACAGGTCTGAGGAACAAGTGCAATTGAGTGAGGGCTCAGATCCCTCTTGATGATGGCAGCAGGAGCACACCAAGTAACTTGCCCAAAGCAGCCACCAGGTCAAGGAAGAAGAAAACCTCATATTCTGAAGATGAGGACTATGTGGCTGTTGAGGAGGAAGTCGGCTCCAAGAAGAAGGTGCTGAAGAAGGAATATGGCAAAGCTGCAACAACTAAACCTGGTTTGCACAAGAAGGCCCCTGCCAAGAGGGTGCCAACCTTAAAGGTTAGAGCCTCAACTGCTGAAACCTCCAAGCCAACTAGAGAGGCTGTTGGATAAGGAAAGAAGAGGAAGGAAAGGGTCAAGAAGACCACTGCCAGAGTGCTTGGTAGATCCCCCATTATGAGAGATCCAGAAGAAGAGGAAGAGGAAGAGGATGCTGCACCAGCACCCAAAGCTCAGAAGCTAATGGGAGATGCTATCAAATCAGGGGCTACTGCTTCAAAGCCCAAATATGCTCCCAAGGCTGCTGCTCAGAAGCCTTCTGCACCCAAGAGAAACACCAGAAGTATATCTTCTGAGGAAAAGAACAAGGCCCCAGTGCCTCAAGCCGAAGAAGAGTGAGATGATTCACTTGTTTTGAGGAAGTTGAAGCCCAAAATTCCTGACCATAATGATGCTCATCCAGTCACTAAGGACATGCACATCAGGAGAGATTCAGGACTGAGACTATGGAGACAGTTTGATCCTTACGATGTAAGGAGGAGGACTGCAGTTGACTACAGGTTCCACACAAAAGAACAACAAGACTTCTATGAGACAATTTTGCTTGACAAGAAGCCCATTGTTTGTGACATGAGATGGGTTGATTGGGAATACATCAAGGAGAATGAAGATCACTTCCCAGGAGTATATGATGAGCTTCAAGGCATGTGGAGTAGATGAGTTTGTGGACAGAAGCTCACAAAATGGAATGATGAGCTGATCATGCAGTTTTACTCCACTGCTCATTTCTATCCAGATGGGAGGATAGTTTGGATGTCTGAAGGTACTAGGTACCAATCCACTGTTGAAGAATGGGCCAAGCTAATCAATGCCCCAGAGGAACATGAGGATGACTTGGATGTGTATGCCAAGAAGAAGCAGAAAGACCACAACTCCATGGCAAACATGTACAAAGAGATCCCCGATAAAGCCTTGGAGACTCACAAGCTTGGATCTGTACATTTCTTGTTGTTTGGTCTGCCTACCATCAACTAGATCTTAAGGCACACATTGCTACCCAAGTCAGGAGATCACAAGATGATCAGAGGACACTCCATCAACATGCTGCAGATATTTGACGTCCCTCAGAAGTTCAAGGTCATGAGTCTGATTATAGAAACAATCAAGAGGACTGTTGCTGACCAAAGAGAAGTTGTGGGTATGCTCCACATATTCAGGAGCTCATCAATTCTAAGATGGGCACAGGAACATACTTGCTGGACAAGGAGCATCTACCCTTACATCCTGATTTTGAAGACAACATTGTTGTGATGAATGAGGAGGAACCATCATCAGCTCAAGTACAAGAGAAGAGAGCCAAAGCTAAGGCTGAGAAAGCTGCCAAGATGCCAAGTGTTGAAGAGGCATCTCAAGTTTTCCTGAAGAGCAAACAAGATCAATTAGGCTATCTGATTCCAGCTACACTAAGGATTGAGAAGGTCTTGGCCACCCTGACTCAGAATCAGGAGAGCCTGGAGAGGATTGTTGAGAGAAAATTCTATGATCTTGACCTCAAGGTAACTGAGATATAGACTGCAATTGAGCAGCTTCAGGAGGAAGCGGAAGAGAGGAGAGGGAAGGCAACTACTGATGCTTTTCAGCGTGTGCCACGAGGTCCGAGGTTTGTTGTAGTGCCAGTTTCAGATGCTAGAACTACTTTGTCAGCACCAGCAGCTACAACTCCAGTGCCACCTCCAGCACCCACTCCACCAGCTCCAACTACATCGACAGATGCCTTCGTCCTTGGAGTTCTCTCTACACCACCTCCCGAAGACCAAGCCTAAGAGACGCATAGCATTATGCATTTTCAAACTTTTTGGTAACTTGTTGCCAAAGGGGGAGAAATATGTATAGATCATAGGCTTCGAGAGAGTGTTTTTCTTCTTTGTTTTTGGTTGAACTTTTTATTGTGTGAGATACTTTATGTCCTTGTGAGATACCTATTTGATCATGTGGTTGATCATTTTCTACCTTAATGCTTGGTTGGATGATACTATCTTTATCGTTCACTTGCTTGGTGATGAGTGCATGCTTTTAATTTCTATCATTTTGAGCGCTCCACCAAGATGTATGTGACATGGAAGACTAACCCATGATCCTAATCGATTGTGCATTTGCATTCAAAAGCAAATCTTAAATAATGCACAAATTTAGGGGGAGCTCTTGCTTCTCACATACTTCTCAAAGCGACAATGTTTTTCAATCTTATGATCATTTGTCGAAGCTTTGATCTATATGTTGTCATCAATTACCAAAAGGGGGAGATTGAAAGTGCAACTATCCCTGGGTGGTTTTGGTAATTCCTAACAACATATAGCTCATTGAGCTAATGTTATTTTAAGATACCTATTTCAGGAAAGCTCAATGATTGGCATGGCATGGATTAGAAAGTGGACCCCTCAAAATGTTAAGGACAAAAGATTGGCTCAAGCTCAAAGCACAAGACTCTACATTTTACTTTTAGTGGTCCAAGATCACATTGAGTCCATAGGAAAATCCAATACTATTAAAAGGGGGTGAGGTGTTGCTTAATGAGTTACTTGCTCAAAATGCTTAGTGATATGCTCCAAAAACCCTCAACTACTTTCTCATATCCACATATGTCCCAAACCAAAAATCAAACTCTGCCCCACCAAAATCTTCTATCCAGCACCACCGAGTTCACTTGACATAGCCACTGCCACAAACCCTAGTCACTTTGGTCTCACCGATAGGGATCTCGGTCTCACCGAGATGGGATTGCAACCTCTCTATTTCTCTTCGTAACGTTTCGGTCCAACTGATATGACCGATCGGTCCCACCGAGATTGCAATGCAAACTCTTTGTTTCCCCTTCGTAATGTTTTGATCTAACCGAGATGAGCGAATCGGTCCCACCGAGTTTGCCTGACCAACTCTCTGTTTGTCTATTACCAAAATCGGTCCCACCGAGTTTGTGTAATCGATCTCACCGAGATTACGTTATGCCCTAACCCTAATGGAATCGGTCCCACCAAGTTGACATGTCGGTCCCACCAAAAATCCTAACATTCACATTTGAACTAAATCGGTCTGACTGAGTTTTATAATTCGGTCCCATCGAGTTTGGAGATTTGTGTGTAATGGTTAGATTTTGTGTGGAGGCTATATATACCCCTCCACCCACTCTTCATTCGTGGAGAGAGCCATCAAAACATGCCTACACTTCCAACGTACATTTTATGAGAGAGAACCACCTACACTTGTGTTGAGGTCAAGATATTCCATTCCAACCACATAAATCTTGATCTCTAGCCTTCCCCAAGTTGCTTTCCACTCAAATCATCTTTCTACCAAAGCTAATCATATGAGAGAGAGTTGAGTGTTGGGGAGACTATCATTTGAAGCACAAGAGCAAGGAGTTCATCATCAACACACCATCTATTACCTTTTGGAGAGTGGTGTCTCCTAGATTGGTTAGGTGTCACTTGGGAGCCTCCGTCAAGATTGTGGAGTTGAACCAAGGAGTTTGTACGGGCAAGGAGATCGCCTACTTAGTGAAGATCTACCCTAGTGAGGCAAGTCCTTCGTGGGCGATGGCCATGGTGGGATAGACAAGCTTGCTTCTTTGTGGACCCTTCGTGGGTGGAGCCCTCCGTGGACTCGCGCAACCATTACCCTTCATGGGTTGAAGTCTCCATCAACGTGGATGTACGATAGCACCACCTATCGGAACCACGCCAAAAATCTACGTGTCTACATTGCGTTTTCTCCCTCCAAACTCCTCCCTTTACCTTCATATGAAATTGTTTTACATTCCGCTACTATACTCTTAGAATTGCACGTGTAGGTTGATTACTTGAATTTTGCTAAGTTGCTAAAATCTGCCAAGACTAAAAATTGGGAAAAGGCTAGATTTTTATTTGGTCAAGTAGTCTAATCACGCCCCCCCCCCCTCTGGACATACTTTCGATCCTACAATTTGTTTCTATCCAAAAGGTGTGTACAGCAAGGATGATTGTGGTAAACTAAAAATCAAAGACTCAAATCATACAAGACGCTCCAAGCAAAACACATATCATGTGGTGAATAAAAATATAGCATCAAGTAAAGTTACCGATGGACGAAGACAAAAGAGGGGATGCCTTCCAGGGCATCCCCGAGCTTAGGCTTTTGGTTGTCCTTGAATTTTACGTTGGGGTGCCTTGGGAATCCCCAAGCTTAGGCTCTTGACACTCCTTATTCCAAAATCCATCAAATCTTTACCCAAAACTTGAAAACTTCACAACACAGAACTCAACAGAAAATCTCATGAGCTCCGTTAGTATAAGAAAACAAACCACCACTTAAGGTACTGTAATGAACTCATTCTTTATTTATATTGGTGTTAAACCTACTGTATTTCAACTTCTCTGTGGTTCATACCCCCCGATACTAGCCATAGATTCATCAAAATAAGCAAACAACACACGAAAAACAGAATCTGTCAAAAACAGAACAGTCTGTAGTAATCTGTAGGTTTCGAATACTTCTGTAACCCCAAAAATTCTGAAATAAATTGGTGGGCGTTATAATCAACCCAATCGCACTCTCCAGTAAAAGATGGCAGCAAATCTCGTGAGTGCTAAAGTTTCTGTTTTTTACAGCAAGATCGCAAAGACTTCCCCCAAGTCTTCCCAAAGGTTCAACTTGGCACAAATACTAATTAAAAGCATAAAACCACATCTTAACAGAAGCTAGATGAATTATTCATTACTAAACAGAACCAAAAAGCAAGGAACAAAAATAAAATTGGGTTGCCTCCCAACAAGCGCTATCGTTTAACGCCCCTAGCTAGGCATAAAAACTAGAATAGATCTAGGTATTATCATCTTTGGTATGCAATCCATAAGTGGCTCCCATAATAGATTCATAAGGTAATTTAATTTTCTTTCTAGGAAAGTGTTCCATGCCTTTCCTTAACGGAAATTGGAATCTAATATTTCCTTCTTTCATATCAATAATTGCACCAATCGTTCTAAGGAAAGGTCTACCAAGAATAATAGGACATGTAGGATTGCAATCTATGTCAAGAACAATGAAATCTATGGGCACATAATTCCTATTTGCAACAATAAGAACATCATTAATCCTTCTCATAGGTTTCTTAATAGTGGAGTCCACAAGATGCAAGTTTAAGGAACAATCATCAAATTCACGGAAACCTAACACATCTCACAAAGTTTTTGGAATCGTGGAAACACTAGCACCCAAATCACATAAAGCATAGCATTCATGATCTTTAATCTTAATTTTAATAGTAGGTTACCACTCATCATAAAGTTTTCTAGGGATAGAAACTTCTAATTCAAGCTTTTCTTCATAAGATTGCGTTAAAGCATCAACGATATGTTTGGTAAAAGCTTTATTTTGACTATAAGCATGAGGAGAATTTAACACGGGTTGCAACAAGGAAATACATTCTATTAAAGAACAATTATCATAATTAAATTCCTTGAAATCCAAAATAGTGGGTTCATTGTTATGTAAAGTTTTGACCTCTTCAATCCCACTTTTACCAATTTTTGCATCAAGATCTAAAAACTCTGAATCATTGGGACGCCTTTTAGCTAAAGTTGACTCATCCCAGTCCCATCATTATCAAGATTCATATTGCAAAACAAATATTTAATAGGAGACACATCAATCACTTTTAGATATTCATCCTTACTATCATGGAAACTAGAAGAACACGCTTTTATAAAGCAATCTTTTTTAGCACGCATCCTAGCGGTTCTTTCTTTGCACTCATCAATGGAAATTATCATGGCTTTGAGAGACTCATTGATATAATGCTTAGGTGGAATAGATCTAAGTTTCAAGGAATCAACATCAAGAGAAATTATATCCACGTTCCTAGCCAACTCATCAATCTTAGGCAATTTTTCTTCAAGCAAAGCATTGAAATTCTTTTGCGAAATCATAAATTCTTTAACACTAGTCTCAAAATCAGAGGGAGTCTTATTAAAATTTCCATAAGAGTTGTTGTAGGAATTACCATAATTATTAGAGGAATTACTAGGAAATGGCCTAGGATTAAAGTTTCCTCTATACGCGTTGTTACCAAAAAAATTCCTACCAACAAAATTCACATCCATAGATTCATTATTATTCTCAATCAAGGTAGACAAAGGCATATCATTAGGATTAGAAGAAACACTCTTATTAGCAAATAATTTCATAAGTTCATCCATCTTTCCACTCAAAACACTAACTTCTTCTATAACATGAACCTTTTTACTAGTAGATCTTTCGGTGTGCCGTTGAGAATAATTAACCATAATATTATGTAGGAGTTTAGTAGCTTCTCCTAAAGTAATTTCCATAAAAGTGCCTCCCGCGGCCGAATCTAAAAGATTTCTAGAAGCAAAATTCAATCCAGCATAAAAAATTTGTATGATCATCCACAAATTCAAACCATGTGTAGGGCAATTACGTATCATTAATTTCATCCTCTCCCAAGCTTGTGCAACATGATCATGATCAAGTTGCTTAAAATTCATGATATCGTTTCTAAGTGATCTTAGCTGGAGGAAAATACTTAGAGATAAAAGCATCTTGCACTTATTCCATGAATCAATACTATTTTTAGGCAAAGACAAAAACCAAGTTTTAGCACGATCTCTAAGCGAAAACGGCAATACCTTCAATTTAACAATATCATTATCCACATCTTTCTTCTTTTGCATATCACACAAATCAACAAAGCTGTTTAGATGGGTAGCGGCATCTTCACTAGGAAGGCCAGAAAACAGATCTTTCATGACAAGATTTAGGAAAGTAGTATTAATTTCACAAGATTCAACATCGGTAAGAGGAGCAATTGGAGTGCTAATAAAGTCATTATTGTTTGTATTGGAAAAGTCACACAATTTAGTATTATCTTGAGCCATCGTGACAAACAATCCAACACACAAGCACACAAGAAGCGAGCGAAAAAGAGGCGAACGGAAAAAGAGGGCGAATAAACGGCAAGGGGAAGTGGGGGAGAGGAAAACGAGAGGCAAATGGCATATAATGTAATGCGATGGATAAGAGTTTGTGATGGGTACTTGGTATGTCTTGACTTGACTTGATGCAACCTCCCCAGCAACGGCGCCAGAAATCCTTCTTGCTACCTCTTGAGCACTGTGTTGGTTTTCCCTTCAAGAGAAAAGGGTGATGTAGAAAAGTAGCGTAAGTATTTCCCTCAGTTTTTGAGAACCAAGGTATCAATCCAGTAGGAGACTACACGCAGGTCGCCTCGCACCTACACAAACAAATAAGAACCTTGCAACCAACACGATAAAGGGGTTGTCAATCCCTTCACGGCCACTTGCAAAAGTGAGATCTGATAGAGATAATAAGATAAATATTTTTGGTATTTTTATGATATAGATTGAAAGTAAAGATTGCAAAGTAAAATATATTGGAAACTTATATGATGGAAAATAGACCCTGGGGCCATAGGTTTCACTAGTGGCTTGTCTCAAGATAGCATAAGTATTACGGTGGGTAAACAAATTACCGTCGAGCAATTGATAGAAAAGTGCATAATTATGAGAATATCTAAGCATGATCATGTATATAGGCATCACGTCTGCGACAAGTAGACCGAAACGATTCTGCATCTACTACTATTACTCCACACATCGACCGCTATCCAACATGCATCTAGAGTATTAAGTTCATAAGAACAGAGTAACGCATTAGGCAAGATGACATGATGTAGAGGGATAAACTCAGGCAATATGATATAAACCCCATCTTTTTATCCTCGATGCCAACAATACAATACGTGCCTTGTTGCCCCTGCTGTCACTGGGAAAGGACACCGCAAGATTGAACCCAAAGCTAAGTGCTTCTCCCATTGCAGGAAAGATCAATCTAGTAGGCCAAACCAAACTGATAATTCGAAGAGACTTGCAAAGATAACAAATCATACATAAAAGAATTCAGAGAAGAACCAAATATTGTTCATTGATAATTTTGATCATAAGCCCACAATTCATCGGATCTCGACAAACACACCGCAAAAAGAATTACATCGAATAGATCTCCAAGAAGATCGAGGAGAACTTTGTATTGAGATCCAAAGAGAGAGAAGAAGCCATCTAGCTAATAACTATGGACCCGAAGGTCTGTGGTAAACTACTCACACATCATCGGAGAGGCTATGGTGTTGATGTAGAAGCCCTCCGTGATTGATTCCCCATCCGGCGGAGCTCCGGAAAAGGCCCCAAGATGGGATCTCTTGGGTATAGAAGGTTGCGACAGTAGAATTAGGGTTTCGTGGTGCTCTTGGATGTTTTCGGGGTATATGAGTATATATAGGAGAAACAAGTCGGTCAGGGGAGCCACGAGGGGCCCACGAGGGTGGGGGCGCGCCTGCCCCCTGGGCACGCCTCCCTGCCTCGTGGCCTCCTCGATGTTTCCTTGACGTCCACTCCAAGTCTCCTGGATTGCATTTGTTCCAAAAATCACTCTCTCAAAGGTTTCATTCCGTTTGATATTCCTTTTCTGCGAAACACTGAAATAGGCAAAAAAAACAGCAATTTGCACTGGGCCTTTGGTTAGTAGGTTAGTCCCAAAAATAATATAAAAGGGTATATTACAGCCCATTAAACATCCAAAACAGATAATATAATAGCATGGAACAATCAAAAATTATAGATACGTTGGAGATGACGGCGGCCCCGCCCTCGGACATCTCCCCGGCCCTCGGCCCCTTCTGCTTCAAGGAGAAGAAGCGTACCCAGAGATTGATCGAAGGCTCTACCCCCAGGTACCCCTCGCATAGGGTGACAAAGTCCGAAAGCTACACGATGGCGCCCACACCAAGGTGATGGGGCTGAAGCCCGAAGGACTCTAGGAAGACACAGAAGAAGGCGCTCGCAGGAAGGCCGAACCCGTGCTTGAAGTGCGGGAAGAAGACCACACGCTCCGTACCCTTGGGCCGCGACTCCCTCTCGCCCCGCGGCAGACGCGCAGCGACCTCCGTCTCCCCTGGCAAGCGTTTGGTGGTGTAGAGATAGGCGATGTCGTCCATGGTGATGGTCGAGCCCATCTGTGAGCCCGACGGAAGAGCCATTGACGAAGACGAAGAAAAGAAAGGAAGAAGAATGAAGATGAAGCTCTGCTCGAAGGAGTGGGCGTCGCGGCACGCGGCGGTCACAGGAAGCAGAGGAAGGATGAAGAGGCAGGGGGCACGAGCGAGAATGATTTCCGTTGCCCCCTCCCCTCGATTTATAACCCACGGTTCGAACATGGGGAAGTGGGATCGTCTACGCTCGCCCCTCCCACTTCCCCGCAATAACTGCGCACGTGCGCGCATAGTAACTGCATCGAGAATGGCAACCAACTTGCGGACCCCACAATTAATCCGCGCGTGTGGGCCGAGGGCGCGCAGCAGCGGGCCCCAGTGCGTCGTCCGTCCTGTCACGTGCGTGGCCTGTCAGGCCCCTCCGACTCCCAGGTGCCATGTGTCGCCCATGCGAAGCCCAAAAGGTTTCCTCAAGATTCGACGGACTCTTCGGTTTCCCGCCCCTGCCAGGATGCCGCGATCTGGCTTCCGGAAGCCAGCACACCGTGGGTGTTGTCGGACCTGGCGATCGCAAAATTCGCCTCCTCAAGGGGGAAATTGCGAAGGCCCTCCCACTCGAAGACGGCGTACCTTCATAGCTTCGGGGACTACTGTCGGGGGGATACACCGCAGGCAGGCAACGGAACCTGGATCCTTTTCAAAAACAACAGGGCCAACAACGCCCCTCAAGCCAGCTCGTGCTTGGCCGTGTCGCTCGACCCGGCCAAAACCCCTCGACCCGGCTGAATTCCTTAACCAGGCCCCAACGGCTGACGCAAGGCAGCCGAACCCGACACACCAAGACTTCTCCGACAAGCCAGCTCCCCCTTGGCGTGTTCCCCAACCCGGCCGTGGGTCATCTCTCGTCCCATCTCAGCCGTACGATGGGACGAGTCTTCAATCAGAGATGAGCAAGGGAACAGTGCCCCTCCCATGCCTCTGGTCAGTCGGGGTGTGGCAATAGTGCCCCCACCCACCCACTCACCAGAGCTGGTGTGGCTATAGTGCACCCGCTATCACTGCTGACGCCAGCAAGCGACGACCTGACGAAGTGCCACTGTAGCAGACTCAACCCGGCCACTCCCTGACGATCGACAAGACAGCAAACAGTGCCCCTACACCCGGCGGGTCCCATGCCCGAAGAACCCGGCGAGCCCTGACACCTGGCGGATCCCAGCGCCGGCATCCCAGACAATGACAACCCGGCCCCACGGCCTTGTAACATTACCATTGTACCCCTGGGGGGTTGACCTATAAAACCCCCTGGGAGCCCTCATGCAACGGGCACACACTCTAGCACGACGAGAACGATAACAATCACACAACAAACCAGACTAGACACCCAAGGGGAGGGAGCGGCCTAAGCCTTGGTCTGCCTTCCTTCTTCCTCCATACAGCTCTAGGAGCAACCCTGTACTATTACATATAAACCACACTCGGCGGGACTAAGGGTGTTATCTCTCCGGAGAGCCTTGAACCTGGGTATGCCTTGCATCCCGTGCTCGCTCATGCCGACCTTGCCTCTGGAACCCACCTGTGCCCTCGAGCCTCCTCCTCTCTTCTGCCATCCCTTGGCACCTGCCGTGCACCCACAACGACATGGCTACTATGATTATCTTCATGATGGTATTTGATATTATGCTTTGGAGTATTACTTTGGGTGTCATGTTGCCATTGGATTATTAGCGGCTAGTACTATTTTCATCATGATGCTAGTTGATATTATGTTTTGGAGTATGATTTCGGAGATGATGCTTGCATGTGGATCTTAGCTGGATAGCTTGTTCTTGCTATTGGAGCAGTAGCATTATCGCTCTCGAATTCATCATGATAGTAGTGTTATGCTACCCTCGGAGTATTTTGGTATGACGATTATATGCTCTGGATTAGTTGTGGGATATTGCTATGACTTGGATTACAGGCTGATAGTGATATCGGAGTATCAGTTATCACTGCTATATTTTGGGGATAAATTCCGTCATTAGGTTGGTCAGGTGCCACCGAACCGGGCTTTTCCAGTGCAACCACATTTTCCTTTTATGGGAAGGCCCTAAAGCGACCTATTGACATGCCTCTCGTTGGTGCCTCCAACGAGGGAGGTTATGGGCGTGCAGTACCCTGGCCCGGTAAGTAGACATAACTTTGTGTGCCCGTGGTTGGTATTGAGATCCCTTGTCCCTGTTTGGGACCGTTTTTAGTTTTGCCACGACGGTGGTTGTTGGATGTCTTTGGTAGACATCAGGGCCACCCATGACTTAGCCCAGAGGGGAGTTGGTCGGAGTGGCCGGGAGAGTGCCATGGCAATGGGTTGGTTTTGTCGGAACGCTGTTGGTCCACCCAAATGGGAGTGTGAGGCCATGGGTTTCGTGGTGTGGGTAAATTGCGCTACCTCTGTAGATAGTGTGTGTTTAATCTATCGATAGCGGCGTCCTCGACCATGGGCACAATTCGTACTAGGTCACACCGTTCGATCAACACTCACATGACGGAATGACTTATAGATGATTTATATGTTGATATTGTGAGCAGTAACAGTTTGGTAGGAGGATGATGATGTTGAGATGATCTCGAGGATGATCATTCAGTTTGTGATGTGGTCACGAGGTGATCACGTGGATGTTTTGATCACGAGGTGGTCATGTGGATGTTTGTATCACGAGGTGATCAGGTGGATCACAAGGTGATCGATGTGATATATTGCTTGGCCGGACAGCCAAGAGTGAGATGGTTATTGAGATTTGAGATGTTGGTTTACCAGTATTCATGCTTAGTAGTTGCTTTCACATCATAGTAGTTGTTCATTAATTAACCCGTTAAATGCTATGTTTTTGTTTTGCCTTGATGCTTTTGGATGTTGTGAGCTTGCAAGTACATTGAATGTACTGACCTGGCGTGTCATGCCAGATTGCAGGTGATGCAGTGATTGATTGATTGCATGTTAGGTTACAGTACGTGCGAGCTAGATCATGTCCCACCTTCACCGTTGTTCCACTACTAGAAGTATTCCGCTGCTATGAGTTGTTATGCTGCTAGCATAGAGCAAGTGTAGTATCACATGTGTAGTGTCGCCATGCTGATGTGATCCTTTGTAACATCAGACACTTGTATCATTATCCTTTGTAATAAGAGCTAATTTGTTCTATGACAAGCAGTGTCGTATTCCAGAAGACTTCTCCTCGATCTTTGGGCTGGAATATGGGTGCGTTCTGGTTTCTCTGAGCCGGGGTGCCACATCCACAATGGGGGTTTCGAGCATAGGGATCATGTTTCAGAGATTGGAGTAGTTAACCGATGAGCCCATCGATCCTTTGTTAATCTTCACAGTGGGACTCTCAATGAAAGCACCAGTGTCGGTGTGGAATCCGGCAGACCTTGGTTGTTGGGGATATGACTATCGGATATGACCCGCCCAGAAGGGGACAAGTTATCCTAATGGCGGTTCATCAATACAAAGCCCATGAAGATGTTAGCGGTTCATGAAGAAGACTTACTAAAGGGCCCAAAACCCAAAGCCGGCTTAAGGCCCATAGGTATAAACCCCCATATGTATGTATGACTTGTATTATAAGGCAAGAGTAATTAGTCACCGAGCCAGACACGTTTATGAGTCGGCAGGGACTCTATAAGCCATTGGGTGTCAATCTGTGTATATAAAGGGACGAACCGGTGGCGGTTGAGGGCAAGAGACAACAGATCAAAAGCTAGGTCAAGCATATTCACTCCCTGGTAATCGAGACATAAGCAATACCACCTCAAACTGGATTAGGCCTTTACCTTCACCGCAAGGGGCCGAACCAGTATAAAACTCCATGTGTCCTTTGTCCCGTTTAACCCCTTTAAGCTAACCTAGTTGCGATGGCTCCACGACTAAGTCCTCACACTAGGACATCTGTCGTGACAATTCCACAACAGTTGGCGCCCATCGTGGGGCCAGCGCACGGTGGTTTCGAGTTCTTGAAGGGCAACTTCGAAGAGATCAAGCGATACGTTGTGGGCTGGATGACCAAGAGTCACCGCGGCAAGCTCTACATCGATGATGCAGGCTGGGGCCCTGAGGCCAGCTCAGTTGGTACGGGTACCGGGTCCCCTTCGACGGAATTCATGTTTTCATCGGCAAGATCGATGAACCAAGCCCTGAGTCGGACATCTGCACCAACATCATCACGGCTCAGCATGCGCGACCCGCCTGATTTCAGCTCGCTGTGAAACGTGCCTTCGTGGGATTCATCCATGGGGCGAAACCTGAGGATAGATATGTGTCCGGTGGTGACACGGTCGTCTACTCTGATGATGACTCGTCCACTGGTGAAACCGAGTCATTGTATCAGCTGCAAGATGGTCGGCTTGGGGGCTATTCCGATGGCGATAGTATTCCGGACCCCTATGAGCCACCGAGTAGGGTTGCGATCTTCATGGCCGGTACACAGCCAGTGCAGAATTCTTCGGCTGCAACGGCAATAATCTCCGAGTCAACAACGACAATGGCTGCCGGGGTAGGAGGCCCTGTGCGCCCACCGGCTCAGGTTTTGACCGACTTATTGGATAATTTGACAGTATTTTTAGCGGCAGAGGTAAACCCGGCAGATCAAGTTCAGCATAACACGAAAGTCGCAAAACTGAGAGATGAGATAGCTCAAGCCAAGGAAGATCTGGCAGCTGAGAACGCGGGGATGACTGCGGAGCGAGCTACTCTGGATGCTCAGGCTCAATGGATCTAGGCTGATTCCTTCCGGCTCTCATTGGATCAGAACGCTTCAAACGAAGTCATGAGGAGAAGGCACATAAGTCGTCTGCCTCCAGTTTACGAGGCAAGGGACCTCTTCAACACACCTGGTGCAGGGACCAGTGACCCGCCAGAGGTAAACCGGGCGATAGCCACGCCTAGGACTGGGGCGCCGGCTCAGCCACGCACGACAGATCCACCTCGTCTGAATAATACCCCACCACAGTATGTGCCGACGCCACCGAGTCATTATTCTAACACGTTGGATAACATGATCGCTGCAGCGACACGATTGCCGGCCCTCCTAGTTGAAGGTGAGTCTCCAGCTGCGATCGAAACACGGAGGGCTAGAGAGCTTCTTCAGACAGCACTGGTACAGCAGGAGGCTTATTCTTACAGTCATGAGAGGATTCACTCAACCCCACGCCCAAGCCGGAGTTATAGCAGGCACATGGACTCCCCGGCCGTATCAAGCAGTGAGCAGCACCGTAACCCGCCCCGTGGACATGACCCGGCGCGTGGTGGTGTCAATACTCAGGCCCTGATGGATCGGGATAGAACACGTCGGGAGGCTGAGCTGGCGGCACAGCATGCGGCCCATCAACCATCTCCTGCTTATCCAACGACTTCGGTGGAGGCAGGCGTGACCACTACAACCACGGGCGTACCATGTTTAGTACCGGCTCTATGGAATGAACATTTGCCCAAGGATTTCAAAGGACCTCGTAAGGTGCCTAACTATACAGCCGACTTACCCCCTGAAGCATGGATTGAGAGTTACGAGATGGCCATGGAGTTGTTGGAGGTCAGCGATGATGCGTGTGCCAAGTACTTCACCATGATGCTAGATGGGACAGCCCGTACTTGGCTAAAGGGACTGCCTACCAATTCCATTGGATCATGGGCCGAGTTAAAGGCCCGGTTCATCCAGAATTTCAAAGATACGTGCAAGCAGCCCATGTCAATTGTGGATTTGGATGCCTGTGCCCAAGAAGAGGGCGAGTCAGCGACCCATTGGGTGCGCCGGGGCAAAGCCATCCTGCACTCATCGGATAACATTAATGCTGGCTCAGCGGTCCTAATGTTGGAGAAAAATTGCCGTTTTTGCCTCTTAAATAGAAGCTAGCACTACTACAGGATGCTGCTAATGCGACACTACGATCAGAGACCCTTCGAGAAACTGTGTGCGATGCCATAATCGCAAACGATGTTGTATGAAAATCGTCAAAAAAGGTGAAAATGTTTGTGATGGAGGATGCATCAAACACGGTTCAGATTTTAGTTGCGTGTGCGATCCAGGGCATACGGTTCAGTCCAATGAACTATTTGTGATGAGGCGGAACAAAAGAAACGGGTAGCCTGGTGAAGGCATGTGCGATATAGAGCATACGGTTCACTCGGATGAACTGTTTGTGATTAGGCAACACAAAAGAAACGGGCAGCCAGATGAAGGTGTATGCGATATACAGCATACGGTTCACTCGGATGAACTGTTTATGATTAGGCAACACAAAAGAAACGGTCAGCCAGATCAAGGTGTGTGTGATTGAGGGCATATGCTTCAGAAGGATTAACTATTTGCGATTAGGCAACAGAATAGAAACGGGTAAGCCAGATCAAAGTGTGTGTGATTGATTGCATATACTTCACATGGATGAACTATTTGCGATTAGCCACAACAAACTAAAACAGTTAGATAGATCAACGTGTGTGCGCTATACGGGCACACCCATTCTAATTAAAAGACGTGTGCTGACATTGCCTATTGCAGTGCACCCTATGGTGCAAACGCCACGTACGCGGCCGAGAAGGCGTACGTGTCCATGTTACGCCTTCCAGGAATAGTGCCGCACTTATAACCGTCAGTAAATTTTGAGCATGTGTCCCGTCACATTCCAAATTGCAAACCTATTCACACCGATCAAAACCTAAAGGTTTCCCACTTAGGAGCGTATTACTACGCGGTTATAAATACTACTACTCCAAGATGACTGCACATTCCTCCTCAACTCCTCATCCACAAAAATTCAAAAACAAACAAGTCATTCATCATTGTTCCCTTGCGTCCTCCATGGCCAGCGTGAGTTTTGGGTCGAGAGATTGCAACCAGGGAGAGGCGAGCCTGGAAGCGGGAGCACGGGAGAAGTCCCGCCTCACCGCGATAGCAGTCAACATGTCCCGCCGCACGGCCGTAGCAGCAGAGAGGTCTCGCTGCACCGCCGAAGCAGCATGGAGGACCCGCCGCGCCGTCGATGCAGCAGACTGGTCCGGCCGCACCGCGGAAGTAGAAGAGATGTCCCACTGCGCCGCGAATGCAGTAGAGATGTCCTACCTTGCCATGGCGGCCTGGGAAAATGCCTCGCGGACAAGCGAGGACTCTTACAGGCGCATGTGTGCCCTCGTCCATAGGCAGATGGATCAGATCTCCAGGTGGGCGAGGTTGCAGGATGACCTGCAAGCCTCGTTTGAATAGTCTACCGATGTCATCCGGCAACTAAATGAGAGTAATGCGAAGCCCCGGGCCGAGCGCGACCTGCCGAGGGCGAAGATCATCGGAAGTGCGGAGCAGCAGGAGCAGACCACTTCCTTGTTGAAGAGGACCGACGTCATCGCTGAGAAACTTATGGGCGTGAATAACAAGCTGCACATCGAGCATAGAAGGCTGGTGGAGGAATCCGTGGATGCTCCCAAGAAGCATCTTGAGGACAAGAAAGAGCTTGTCGCCGCTCGCTGCGGAGACTAGTTCCCGCGGCCTGCAGCAACGCATCAAGAAAGTAGAGATCAGTGAGCCAGATCGTTGTCTTCCTTCTTCTTTTGCCCTTGTGTATTTCGGGCGTTGCCGCATGTGGCTTTTTTAATTATGTTTCTAAATATGTAAGACAATTATTATCCACAGTCATCGTCCTTATATTCATCATGCTTGCTATAAGTTGCAGTCGATGCAATATAGGTCCGGCGGATCTTACATCAAGATCCATGCAAAACTTTCTTTTTAGATTTTCATTTCTCTCTCTTAAATCTTAGTCAGTGAGACATATAGACACGCCGTAGAACGGGTGCTCGGGCGCCATTAATGGAGACGCCAGGAGGGAGGTGCGTGGCGGGTAGCGGGCAAAGGGCTCTACTCCCGATGAGCATGCGCAGGGGTCTAATCGCATGCCTCCCATACTCAAATAGCTACCCTGCACGACACCTCCTAGCCAATAAAAAAGGGACACGTGGCCGCACGTAATTGGTAAGTCGAACGCCCACGGTCTCAATAATACTTGTGTTTCCGATTTGTAAGTTGTAACGTGACAACAGTTGTTCCAAAATGACTTTGTTGATTGTTAATGTGCGGGCCTTTGCAAATCGGATAGAAAAATTACCACAACATGTTGGTGTCATGTCTTGAGACCATGCCAAGTTTCATGATTTCCAGGCGTGTTTTGGAATTACAGGAATTAAAAAACCAAGTTTCTCAATCTTTCCGGCCGAGCCACGACGCCCAGATGTTTGAATTTCACTCTCATCTCTTGCATGGGACCTAGAAATTCACCCAAGGACACACATATGATTTTTCAAACAACTTTGGTGCACTGGAGCATGTGCTTGTAGTTCAAATTTGAATTATGCACATTAAATGCCAAAAAACTCAATTAATGTATAAAAAGGCCAAACGAACCCGGAATAATTCCAAAATTTAGCATGGTACTTCTATTTGGTCTAAACTGGCTGTGTAAAAAAATAAGGCGGGAGAAGGCAGTGTACGTATGTCGTTTCGCACACGGAGGCGACACGTTCCCTCTCGGAACCACGAGCCTTCTTGAGGGAAGCTCCGGTTTGCAAGAAGCTTACACCAAAGCTTGTCTGAATTTGGCCAAAAATATTACCACAGCATGTTGGTGCCATGTCATGAGACCATGCCATGTTTCGTGATTTTCAGGCGTGTTTTGGAATTACAGGAATTAAAAAACTAAGTTTCTCAATCTTTCCGGCCGAGCCACGACGCCCAGATGTTTGAATTTCACTCCCATCTCTTGCATGGGACCTAGAAATTCACCCAAGGACACACATGTGATTTTTCAAACAACTTTGGTGCACTGGAGCATGTGCTTGTAGTTCAAATTTGAATTATGCACATTAAATGCCCAGAAACTCGATTAATGTATAAAAAGGCAAAACGAGCCAGGAATAATTCCAAAATTTAGCACGGTACTTCTATTTGGTCTAATCTAGCTGTGTAAAAAAATAAGGTGGGAGAATGCAGTGTACGTATGTCGTTTCGCACACGGAGGTGACACGTTCCCTCTCGGAACCACGAGCCTTCTTGAGGGAAGCTCCGGTTTGCAAGAAGCTTACACCAAAGCTTGTCCCAATTTGGCCAAAAATATTACCGCAGCATGTTGGTGCCATGTCATGACACCATGCCAAGTTTCATGATTTTCAGGTGTGTTTTGGAATTACAGGAATTAAAAAACCAAGTGTAATGCCCCGGACACACCCGCCGGTGGTCGTTACTCCTGGCGGGATCTAGACTGGCCCACGGATCAATACTAGTCTTTTCTGCGCACTTTCACGAGCCTTCTTGAGGGAAGCTCCGATTTGCAAGAAGCTTACACCAAAGCTTGTCCCAATTCGGCCAAAAATATTACCGCAGCATGTTGTCATGACACCATGCCAAGTTTCATGATTTTCAGGCGTGTTTTGGAATTACAGGAATTAAAAAACCAAGTGTAATGCCCCGGACACACCCGCCGGTGGTCGTTACTCCTGGCGGGATCTAGACTGGCCCCACAGATCAATACTAGTCTTTTCTGCGCACTTTGTCCTCACTCGTGTGCACCCGGGAGCAACTTCCCGGTTGGTCACCCATCCGGGCACTACTCCAACCTGAGCACGCTTAACTTTGGAGTTCTGATCGAATGGTCTCCCGGAAAAGAAGGAATTCCTTATTGATATGAGTAGTCTATCATCCCTAATAAGCCAGGCGATCGCATACATCCCACTCAGAGGAACCGATGTCCTCATCGGGCCACAGGAACATTCCCTCTTGGCACAGACCCCGGACACACCCGCTGGTGGTCATTACTCCTGGCGGGATCTAGACTGTCCCCACAGATCAATACTAGTCTTTTCTGCGCACTTTGTCCTCACTCGTGCGCACCCGGGAGCAACTTCCTGGTCGGTCACCCATCCTGACACTACTCCAAGCTGAGCACGCTTAACTTTGGAGTTCTGTACGAACGGGCTCCCGGAAAAGAAGGAATTCCTTATTGATATGAGTAGTCTATCATCCCTAATAAGCCAGGCCATCACACCAAGTTTCTCAATCTTTCCAGCCGAGCCACGATGCCAAGATGTTTGAATTTCACTCACATCTCTTGCATAGGACCTAGAAATTCATCCAAGGACACACATGTGATTTTTCAAACAACTTTGGTGCACTGGAGCATGTGCTTGTAGTTCAAATTTGAATTATGCACATTAAATGCCCAGAAACTCATTTAATGTATAAAAAGGCGAAATGAGCCCAGAATAATTCCCAAATTTAGCACTGTACTTCTATTTGGTCTAATCTGGCTGTGTAAAAAAATAAGGCGGGAGGAAGGCGGTGTACGTATGTCGTTTCGCACACGGAGGTGACACGTTCCCTCTCGGAACCACGAGCCTTCTTGAGGGAAGCTCCGGTTTGCAAGAAGCTTACACCAAAGCTTGTCCCAATTCGACCAAAAAAATTACCGCAACATGCTCGTGCCATGTCATGACACCATGCCAAGTTTCATGATTTTTAGCCGTGTTTTGTAATTACAGGAATTAAAAAACCAAATTTCTCAATCTTTCCGGCCGAGCCACGACGCCCGGATGTTTGAATTTCACTCCAATCTCTTGCATGGGACCTAGAAATTCACCCAAGGACACACATGTGATTTTTCAAACAACTTTGGTGCACTGGAGCCTGTGCTTGTAGTTCAAATTTGAATTATGCACATTAAATGCCCAGAAACTCAATTAATGTATAAAAAAGGCGAAACGAGCCTGGAATAATTCCAAAATTTAGCACAGTACTTCTATTTGGTCTAATCTGGCTGTGCAAAAAAATTAAGGCGGGAGAAGGCGATGTACGTATGTCGTTTCGCACACGGAGGTGACACAATCCCTCTCGGAACCACGAGCCTTCTTGAGGGAAGCTCTGGTTTACAAGAAGCTTACACCAAAGCTTGTCCCAATTCGGTCAAAAAATTACCGCAGCATGTTCATGCCATGTCATGAGACCATGCCAAGTTACTTGATTTTCAGGCGTGTTTTGGAATTACAGGAATTAAAAAACTAAGTTTCTAAATCTTTTCGGCCGAGCCACGACACCCAGATGTTTGAATTTCACTCCCATCTCTTGCATGGGACTTAGAAATTCACCCAAGAACACACATGTGATTTTTCAAACAACTATGGTGCACTGGAGCACGTGCTTGTAGTTCAAATTTGAATTATGCATATTAAATGTCTAGAAACTCAATTAATGTATAAAAAGGCGAAACAAACATGGAATAATTCCAAATTTTAGCACGATACTTCTATTGGTCTAATCTGCCTGTGCAAAAAAATTAAGGCGGGAGAAGGCAGTGTACGTATGTCGTTTCGCACATGGAGGTGACACGTTCCCTCTCGGAACTAGGAGCCTTCTTGAGGGAAGCTCTGGTTTGCAAGAAGCTTACACCAAAGCTTGTCCCAATTCGACCAAAAAAATTACCGCAGCATGTTGGTGCCATGTCATGAGACCATGGCAAGTTTCATGATTTTCAGTCGTGTTTTGGATTTACAGGAATTAAAAAACCAAGTTTCTCAATCTTTCTGGTCGAGCCACGACGCCCAGATGTTTGAATTTTATTCCCATTTCTTGCATGGGACCTATAAATTCACCCAAAGACACACATGTGATTTTTCAGCAAACTTTGGTGCATTGGAGCATGTGCTTGTAGTTCAAATTTGAATCATGCACATTAAATGCCTAGGAACTCAATTAATGCACAAAAATGCTAAATGAACCCGGAATAATTCCAAATTTAAACATGACACTCTTGTACTAGTTGCATGTTCACTATACGTAAATGTTCTAGCAATTCAAACACCATCATTTCCCTCCGTGACACCATTTTGTCTTTCAAAACATAATGAAAAAAATCAGGTATACCACAAACAGTTTACTAGAAAGAATCGTGTTGGATGCGATATAAAATATCTTGGCGCACCGTCTTGTCTGGCTTACGCAAAAGCTTCGTCGTCTACAGTCCATCGCCCTCGCTTGAACCACACTTGCGTGCCAGTTTCTCGTGGGACCGAGCAAAAAAAATTTGCCACCGCGGAACTACCTATCTCCCCACCCCCTCCCTCCTACCAAAAGCCACATTTCCACTGTTCCTCCTTGCTTTCCAAGTTCAAACCTTCACTGGTGCTTACTGGCAGCTCAGCCTCCTCGTCGACGACCCTTCTTCTTGCAGCGCCGCCTCCTCGCCGGCGACCCTTCTTCTTGATACGCGGCCTCCTCGCCGCCAACCCTTCTTCTTGATGCGCGGCCTCCTCGCCGCCAACCCTTCTTCTTGATGTGGGCCTCGTCGATATGGTGAGGTAATCCACACCCCACCCACACCATCCTCCTCCTTTCCCGTCCCACATGCCCCGACTGACGGAGCGACACCTTCCACCGAAATCACTGCCCCTCCTCCAATTAAGCGCCGCCCACAGCCATTTTACACGCAGTATAATGTGGAGCTGAGTAGCATGTGGCTGCATGCCCGAACGAGGTCGCTATGCCTGACATGTGTGTCGACCGCCAGATCTTGGAGGATCACCTCGTCTTCGAGGCCACCGTCGACACAGTCGTGTGGTTGTCTACTTTAAAATACAGTTCATGATGTTTTCTCGAGGCCACCGCTAGTGCCTTCTAGTGATTTGTCCTCTGTAATTTTAATATTCAATCTGATGTTCAGTTAATAATTTGGTCCTTTGAAATGTAATGTTCAGTTAACACTTTGGTCCAACAATTGCTACATTTCATAGTACTGTTCTCAAGCATTCTTTGTTTTGTTAATTGTCTTATCTTCTAGTACATGTTTCTATTCTACAATGTCGTGCTCAGTTAACTATTTTGGTTCATTTGCTCTACTGTCCATTTAACTGTTTGGTTCAGTTCTGCAATTTGATTTTCATTTGCTGTGGGTACAATTTTGTATTGTTATGCATGTGACACCGATCGAATTTGGTTGTACTCAATACATATTCTACTGATAGTATGGCAACTCTTAGTTAACCTAATCAAGATCTTCCTTATATGTGTTGCAGGGAAACAATGGGAGACACTGCGGTTTGCCATCGAGGTTTGTTCAAGCAGGGTGCTTTGGCTAATAGCACATTATTGTGCAGTTCCAGGAATCATTCTAATATTTAGGTTTCTTACAATTTGGTCTTGCACATGTAGGTCCTGCTGTCAGAGCCTTAGACCCACAGTTCGACCCATTTTGCATATGGGGAAATGAGATGTCCATGAATATCATTCAAGTCAAGAAACTCAGAAAGATTGTTAGGATGAAGAAACTTGCGACGAATACCAGCAAGATCTTTGTTTGCACAATGAAGAAGACATCAGTCAACTATAGGATGGTACCAACTCTTTTACCTTGTTTTTACCACTTGCGCCATTTTAAAATTTACAACAGCGATGTATGCATAGCTTTGTTTTCAGTACTTTACAAAGCAGTTCACCGATGATTACCTCTCAAACCACCTGCATGGTCAAGAGGCGAGGAAGGTATTCATTCAACACCCATGGTACAATATTGAAGTCTTGCTGAAGAGGACGAAGGTTGTGCGGGCAATTATCCATAGCCACTGGCCTAAAGTTGCAAGGACATTCAACATCACTGAAGGCTCAATATTTGCCTTCTGCTTCTGCAGTTTCCTAGATGAGATTCATCTGTCTATTTACCGTGTATGATGCTACTTTCCAAAGGTTTTTGATGCGGCATGTGAAACTTGGTGCTATTGTGTAATGGCGTAACTGAGTGCTGAAGCTATCTGATGTAATTCGATTATGAAATCCCGATTGCTTTTATACGGATATGAAATATCTGGCATGTTTTATAAGAAATATTAGTTTGATTAGTACATGTATTATCAATAATATGCTAATTACCCTGCTTATTGGGGTTTTTATTGCAAACAGTTACTTAGACAACACCGCGGGCGATGAACTCAAACAACCTGCACGGTTTCTAGAAAGTAGGCGTGTTCAATCAACTAACAATCACACATGGCTTCTGGCAACGAACTGTTCACGTTAGGCCACCTTGCACACACGTTTCCACACAAAGAACTGTGTGGGATGTGCATACCTACGGAAATGATTTTTTGGCATTCACCGTGTGGGATGTACATACCTACGGAAATGATTTCTGGGATTCACCGTGTGGGATGAACATACCTACGGAAATGATTTCTGACATTCACCGTGTGGGATGTACATACCTACGGAAATGATTTCTAGGATTCACCATGTGGGATGTACATACCTACGGAAATGATTTCTAGGAATCATCGTGTGGGATGTACATACCTACGGAAATGATTGGATTTCCATGCCTCGCCCGATCGCACACGGCCCTAGCCTAGGTCCCACGAGGACCTATCCCCGACGATTTCTGGGTCGTGTGGGAAGGACCCCCCTATCGCCCACACTCACTTGGTGACGGTTCCAAATGTCGTCGCGGAAAGGGGTTTTAAACCGTTTGTTTAGGACATCGTTGTACCAGTGTAGGGCGACTCAATCGCCACTGCAATGACATTGGGGAGCTGATGGGAAGCTCTGATTAAATATGCCAACTCTGATAGTACCAAGGACCCCGAGTCTGATGATGAAAAGACGAGAAAGGAAAGAAGAGTGGCAACACCAAGGGCCAGCATCATAACCCGGCGAATCAGGGGGGGCAATGGTAAGCGCAAGGCCGATAGTAATTCAGATTTTGTGGCCAATACCAACACGTAGAATAATGGTCAGCGTCATAAGGGAAAGGCACCACCTCGGGCAGGAGGGACAACTATCAATCTTTGAGCAGATGATGAATGAGCCTTGCCCAAAGCATGGTACGCGGGAAAGGTCATCTGGTCACCTTTGGAAAGACTGCCAAATTATGAACGAGTTAAAAAATTCCAATTTGTTCCAGAACAATCATTGGCCGGGCGGCGGCTCAGGTTTCGGCTCTCACGGTCTGGGTTACGGCAGCGGCGATTCTAATTTCGGTTTCTAGGGTCACCCAAGCAATCAAGTCAATCGGGGTGGTAATCATCAACAGTCTGATGAGGGGAATCAGCAGCAGCAATCTGGTTATCAAAGTAATATGAAGCAATTGAATAGTGGGCAGTACCACGTCTTCACCACAAGTTTATGTAAGAGGGATCAGAAGCTTCATAAAAGGGCAGTAAATGTCGTTGAGCCGGCGGTTCCCCATTATTTACGGTGGTCTGAGCAGCCCATTGTCTGGAGTCGTGAGGATCACCCGCCCCGGGTTGATAATCCGGGTCATTCGGCGCTGGTGGTAGCGCCTCGGGTTGGAGGATACAAATTTACTAAGGTGCTCATGGATGGAGGCAGCAGCATTAATATCCTTTACTATGAAACTTTCCGTCGTATGGGGTTGATTGACAAAAACCTTAAACCGTCAAACATTATTTTTCACGGTGTGGTACCTGGTAAGTCGGCATATCCGATCGGTAAGATATCTTTGGAAGTTGCTTTTGGAGATGCGTATGATTCCAGATCTGAGACGTTGACCTTTGAAGTGGTTAAAATCAAGATCCCTTATCATGCTCTATTCGGGCGACCGGCTTATGCCAAGTTCATGGCACGGCCTTGTTATGTTTATTTGCGTCTCAAGATGCCGGGTTACAAGGGGACCATCACGGTGCATGGAAGCTGGAAGATAGCTTTGGAGTGTGAAGAAGGTGATGTTGCTTATGCTGAGTCTGTTTGTGCGACAGAAGAGTTGAAGTTCTACAAGGACAATGTTGACCTGGCAGATATGACGTCTTTGAAAAAGCCAACTATAGAGCATGATCCGGTCTTGAAGTTTAAGTCGGCGGATGACACTAAGCTAGTTGATTTTGTTCCTAGCGATTCATCCAAGCAGTTCAACATCAGTGCTAATCTGGATCTGAAATAGGAAAGCGCGCTCATCGAGTTCATCCGTGAGAACTGGAACATCTTTGCATGGAAACCTTCTGACATGCCAAGTGTACTGAGGGAACTCACTAAGAACACTCTTAATATTGATCCAAAGTTTAAAATGGTCAAGCAATTTCTTCATCGTTTCAATGAAGAGAGGCGTAAGGATGTCGGTGAAGAAGTGGCCCGGCTCTTGGCGGCTGGGTTTATTGTTGAAGTTTTTCATCCTGAGTGGTTGGCTAACCCGGTGTTGGTGCTTAAGAATAACGGCACTTGGCGTATGTGTGTGGACTACACGGACTTAAACAAAGCTTGTCCAGCTGATCCTTTTGCTCTCCCTCGTGTTGATCAGATTATTGATGCTACAGCGGGTTGTGAGTGTCTGAGCTTTTTGGATGCTTATTCTGGTTATCATCAGATCAAGATGGCAGTTAAGGACCAGGAGAAGACAGCTTTCATCACTCCGTTTGGAGCCTTCTACTATGTGTCTATGCCTTTTGGGCTCAAGAGCGCCCAGGCGACTTACCAGCGATGTGTGCAGAATTATCTTCATGATCAGATTGGGCGCAATGTTCACGCCTATGTGGATGATATTGTGGTGAAGTCCAGAAAGAAGGAGACCCTGATTGATGATTTGAAGGAAACCTTTGATAACCTCCGGGTTTATAAGATGATGCTTAACCCGACCAAGTGTGTTTTTGGTGTGCCAGCTGGTAAGCTTTTGGGTTTTATGGTTTTAGAACGGGGTATTGAAGCTAACCCGGAGAAGATAAAGGCTATCACCTCTCTAGCTAAACTGGCGTGCATCAATGATGTTCAGCATTTGGCGGGTCGTATTGCGGCCCTAAGCCGGTTCGTAAGCCGGTTAGGTGAGAAGGCTATCCCTCTGTACCAGATGATGAAGAAGACAGATCACTTCGTTTGGAGTGATGCTGCTAATCAGGCATTTGAGGCCTTGAAGAAACAATTGGCTGAGCCGCCAGTTCTTGCTGCTCCTATTGATAGAGAGCCTTTATTGTTATATGTGGCTTCCAATAGCCGAGCTGTCAGTGTAGCCATTGTGGTGTAAAGGAAGGAGTCAGGGAGAGAGCATCCGGTTCAACGCCCGGTTTACTACATTAGTGAGGTACTTATTGAGTCCAAGCAAAGGTATCCACATTGGCAGAAGCTGGTGTATGGGGTTTTTATGGCTACTCGAAAGCTCAAGCAATATTTTTTGGGTCATCCTATCACTACGGTTAGTTCTTCTCCTTTAGGGGATATTATTCAAAACATAGAAGCCACAGGTCGGGTAGCCAAGTGGGCCATTGAGCTTGGACCTCATGGTTTAAAATATGTGCCTCGTACAGCCATCAAGTCTCAAGCACTTGTGAATTTCATCAATGATTGGACAGAATTGCAGATGCCTTAGGAGAACCCAGATAGCACATATTAGACTATCCACTTTGATGGGTCCAGACAATTGGAAGGCTCGGGGGCTGGAGTTGTCTTGACTTCCCCATGAGGTGATAAATTTTCTTATGTTCTTCTATTGATGTTTCCTTGTACTAACAATGCAGCTGAGTATGAGGCCTTGCTCCATGGTCTTTGGATGGCTAAGGAGATGAACTTAAGCCGGGTGAGGTGATTCGACGACTCAGATCTGGTAGCTCAGCAAGTTTCTGGTACTTGGGATTCTAAGGATCCACTCATGGTGGCTTATTGTCGAGAGGTTGATGCTATTGTTGGGCACTTCAAGGGTTATCAAGTTGAACATGTGGATCGCAGGAAAAATGAGGCGGCTGATGCTTTAAGCCGGTTAGGATCTCATCTTAAACCGGTGCCACCTAACATTTTCCTGGATATTCTGCATAGCCCTTCTATCAAGTTGCCTACAGAGGAGGACCTTGCTATTCCTGACCCGGAGGCACAACTGGTGGCGGCTCTTCATGTTATTCCTGATTGGACAGTGTAACATCCCAAATTTTCAATTTGGAATGTTATACATTAGATCATCTATGCATATCATATTTTAATTTTGCATTTTGGTTGATCCTAGAAATTCTACGCAACTCAAGTACCCACGGAGAGAGTTGGGGATTTCGTTATTTTCATATTTGAGTTTTCTCAAATTTTGAGAATAGGATCATTTGATTTTGTTATTTTATCGTCAATTATTTCTATTACAAAAATATGAGAGAGGGAATAAAATGACTTTCCCAAAATAAAGAAATATTGAGGATTTAATAATAAAATCAAATAAGATTTTTTTCGGAGTTTTTCGTTATTTTATTTGAATTTAGGAAAATGTGCGTTTTTCAAAATTGCATTTAGGCCCCAAATAAATGTTCACCTTGTGCGGCTTGATTTTAGAAGCCCGGGAAAATTTATTTCGTGATTTTTGGAGTCCGTTTAGTATTTCTTTTTATTTTTCTTCTGTGCATAATTATTTAAAAAAATGAACCGACCTAACGGGCCGTGTCCGACCCGGACTCCGGCCCGACTAGGCTATATAAGCCGGGGAGGAGGCCCAGCCGAAGCCCCAGCGCCGCTGCCGCCTCCCGCCGCCGCCGCCGGACGCCGCCGCCGCCGGACGCCGCCACCTCGCCGCCGCACGCCGCCCGAGGTTCGCCACGCATCGAAATCCGCGTCGGTTTTTTTTTTCGAAAAACCGTCCGGTTTTTCCGTTGGTTTTTTTTAGTTTCGGTTTTTTTAAAATAGATTGGTTTTTCCGATTTATTTAAATAGCGAGCGTTCGTCCGTTCGTTCGTTCTAATGAACGTTCGTCGTTTTTCTTTTTCTCAGATTTAATCCGCGATTTTTCTGATCGCGATTCTTGATCCGATTCTTGATCGCGATTCAAGCGCCTGGAGTTTCGTCTCGAAACCCTCTATCCGTTTAACCAACTTAAACAAGTTTTTGCTACTATAAAATTTGCCTTAGATCCAGATTAGTAGAACGAAGTTGTTTTCTTTCGCCGTTTGACTTTCGTTGCTTCGCTCGGTTTGATTCTTTTTGCAAACCGGAGTTCTTAAGTTGAACCTTCTAGTTTGATCTCTTATTTGACTTTTACCTGTGCATTAGATGAGTACTTATTGTATGCTTGTTTATTTGTCTACGATAGAATACCCGGAGTGCGACGCCTGTTACTTCGAATCGCTAGGTTTCCCGGATCATCAGCAAGGCAAGTAACACTTTGATCATACCCTTCCTACTACCCAGTTTTATTGCATTAGATCAATCCTCACACATTGCATGATTAGGATCTAATTAAATTGTGGGATGGGAAGTAGTTGAGGTAGTACCTATTACCTGTTTATTTTCAGACCTTTGGGAGTTACTTCTACGTTTGCTTATTATGCCATGCTATGCTAGTAGACGTGGATTGGGTGAGTGATATCCATGACAGATGTGAGTTTGTTAATTAATAGTTTATCTAAGGTGGCAACTTAAACACACATCTGGGTGGATTGAGGCACCTAGGTATTCCAGGACTTGCCTGTTTTCTTTTGGACCGCCACCCAGGCTCAAAGGGATCATGAGACTATTCATACTAGAAACTTCCGTGTGCAGCCACAAGCTTTTATGGGCTCTAGCATAGTTGACTAAGTCGTGTGAACTCTTACAGTGGTAGACTAGCAAATGTAGGGGATGTAGGTGGTACGGTCTACCCGATCGTAAGGTGCTAGCGCTTCTGAAAGACTATGTCTCGGTCATCCGTCTTCTCAAACACCATGTAGTGCGAGAAACCAAATGGAGGCGATCGAGTCTTGTGGGGAAAAGTGCGCAAACCTCTGCAGAGTGTAATAAACTAATCATGGTTAGCCGTGTCCCCGGTTATGGACAATCTTGAGTATCTAGTACCTGGATTATCAAGTGAATCTCAACATGTTACCCTAAATTAATTTTGTTGGGCTTTGTTTAATGATGATGCTTAATTGGGATTGAGAATGCTGTCAACCATTCTCAATGTTTAACAACTACCATGATAGTTAAATAAATTTATTCCTTTGAAGTAGGGAAAAATTGGCTTTACGCAAAACTGTAACCATAGAGCTTTCCACCAGCCAGATATGCATATAGTATAGCTGTTTCATTCCATTACTCTTTATGTGTTACCTTGCCAGCATATTACATGTGCTGACCAGTTTCAGGCTGCAATGTTAATGTTGCAGACTTTTCAGACGATGATTAAGGAGTTTTTAGGTCGTGGTTCTATACTCAGTGATGCCATTGGAGTTGATGGACTCACTTATCTTCCAAGCCTTCCGTTGTTATCGTTATTAGATGGCCTTAAGCCATATTTATTGTAATAAGTTCTCTCTTGAGACACTCGATGTAATAAGTGTGTGATTGCTACTCTGTTATAAACCCTCCGAGTACTGTGTGGTGTCAGCATTACTGATCTAGGGATGACACCGGAGCACAGAGATCAGACTGTTTGAGGTCTGGTCGCTACAGAGATGGTATCAGAGCACACGCTGACTGTAGGACATGACCACTAAGCTAAAGACCTAGATCACTATTCACTCTCTTCCTTTCTGACCTCTCATCTTTTCTACTCTTTTAGATGGCGGATGCGAGGAACAAATTCACACAACCGGATGAAGATACACCCTTTGGACGTCACTTGAAGGAAGTCAATAGATACCTGAACATACGAGTACCCAGCTTCACAGGAACCTACAATGCCACTTTACCTGAAGAAGAGAGCTGGATGATTCAAGTTCAAGTTCCAGGAAGGACGTTCATGCCAATCACTGAGCCCATAGAGTTTTATTTTGATGCACCAACTTGGAGTCTAGGAAAGAGCATGGCAGCTCACATCGCCATGGGACGCATTGGAGAAGTCTACCGCAATGATCTCAAGGATACTATCTACCAGATTTGTGGGCGCCGAGATGAGCACTGGGAGATGATCAGCACCAGAAAGGATAGATCAATTGCAGCTTTTATCCAGCAGTTAAACCAGCACATTCAACGACAGGAGAACCAGATGTGCGCCAACATGATAGATCTGAAGAAGGCAAGGACAAGAATCAAGGAACTGGAGGAAGAACTCAAGGCTACACGTGAAGATTATGAAGAGGAAATAGAAGTATTAGTGGAGAAGAATGACGATCTGATCAAGAAGATCGGAATATTTATGGGGGACCCTACACCAGTAGATGAAGACGAAGAACCCAAGGAGATTAGCCCGGAAGACTACATCATCATCGACGACACAGACTCGGACCCAGACGAAAGCGATGATGACTATGTTGATGAAGCTGGAGCAGATATCATGGAGTCTGCAACCGAAGAATATTTCTAGTAGACCACCTCATTAGTAGTAGTAGTCCACCATGTAAATATAGTAGTCCGAGCACTTTTGCGATAATTAGATCGATTGTATGCCCTTGTTTGATTGAATGAAGTGAATTGTTTGCTTTTGCCTCATGTGCATATGGGTAGTGTTTTCTCTTTAGACCCCCTCTATTCTTACATCTCATCTTTTCTAAACCCTCAGATGCCTCTGAGACGTGACCCCGGATTTACCTTTCCACCGGAGCTCACCCAGTTGATCCAGCAGTAGAACACTTTAATGCAGTTGCTAGTCCAGAATCAGAATCAGGGGAACAACAACCCACCACCACCACCACCACCACCACCTGTTGATCACTTAGCCCGTTTCCTTAGGCTAAATCCGCTGGTGTTTTCCAGTAGCACCGAGCGAATAGTAGCAGATGATTGGCTCCGCAAGACAGCTAGAGAGTTGACCACAGCAGGATGCACGGATGCGGAGAAGGTGAAGTTTGCCGCACATCAGCTTGAAGGACCCGCAGCATCATGGTGGGAGAATTTCACAGCCACTTTCCCTGTCAACACTATCACATGGGACCAGTTTCAGCAGGCCTTTCGTACTACCCATGTTTCAGCAGGAGCTATGGCCATGAAGAAGCGTGAGTTTCGCAACTTGCACCAAGGAGGACGGTCAGTAGGCCAGTATGTGGAGGACTTTAGTAAGTTAGCACGTTATGCCCCAGATGACGTTGCTACGGATGCAGCTAAGCAGGAGAAGTTTCTGGAAGGACTGAATGATGAGTTGAGCATGCAGTTGATGGTAGCAACCTTCAACAACTACCAGGAGTTGGTAGCCCGTGCTCTCATGATTAAAGGCAAGCAGCAGCAAATTGAGAATCACAAGAGGAAGTATGGACAAGGAAAGTACATTTCAGGAGCTCAGCAGAAGCCATGTTTTACCCCTAGACTGGGAGGACATTTTCAGCATACCCATGGTGGAGGTAGCTCGCACAATCACAATGGCACCAGGAATGGTAATGGGAATGGAGGAAGCAATGGCCAGAATCGCACCAACCCATCAACCCCAGCCAAGAAGGACCTGAGCCAAGTCACGTGCTTTAAGTGTTCGAAGACAGGACATTATGCAAATGAATGTCCTGAATTACAAAATGGAAATAGTAATGGAAGCTCTAGGAAGAAGCCGAACCCTTTCAACAGGGGACAGGTGAACCACGTTAGCGTGGAGGAGGCTGAAGCTCGGCCTAATGCAGTAATAGGTAAGTTTTTGGTTAAGTCATTTACTGCACTCGTTCTTTTTTATACTGGTGCATCGCATGCATACATCTCAAGGGGATTTGTGGATAAGTATAACCTGTCAACCCAAGCCCTTAGGTCACCCATGTTAGTAACCTCGCCTGGAGCAGAATATTTGGCTAGTCGATGGTGTGATCGGTTACCATTAAGGATTGGTAACTATGTTTTTCCCTCAGACCTAATAGTATTGGAATCCCAAGGATTGGATGTGATATTGGGCATGGATTGGTTGTCAAAGTATGAAGGGAATATTGAATGTGCTAGTAAGTCAATTTTTCTTACCACCCCAGAAGGGAGAAGGATCAAGTATGTATCCCGGCATGTGCCAAAGAGGACTCAAGTAAATTGCTTAACAGGAGTTGTGCAGGAGGAAGTACCAGTAGTGAAGGATTTCCCTGAAGTATTTCCAGAGGAGTTGCCAGGCATGCCACCGGATAGAGATATTGAGTTTTTGATTGAGCTATTGCCAGGCATAGGGCCAATATCAAAGAGACCATATAGGATGCCTGCAAAAGATTTGGTGGAAATTAAGAAGTAGATTAAGGAGTTACTGGATAAGGGATATATTCGCCCAAGTTCTTTGCATTGGGGATCGCCAGTACTTCTAGTGGAGAAGAAGGATGGATCGTTAAGGATGGTTGTTGATTATCGAGGATTGAATGAAGTAACGATAAAGAACAAGTACCCACTACCAATGATCAATGATCTGTTTGATCGATTGCAAGGAGCTAAGGTATTTTCCAAGATCGATCTGCGATCAGGATACCACCAGTTGAAGATTCGAGAACAGGATATTCCTAAGACAACTTTTACCACCAGGTATGGGTTGTACGAGTATACCGTTATGTCATTTGGTCTGACTAACGCACCTGCCTATTTTATGAACATGATGAACAAGGTGTTTATGGAGTTCTTGGATAAGTTCGTCGTGGTGTTCATTGATGATATCCTGGTTTACTCGAAGAATGAAGAGGAGCATAAGGAACATTTGCGATTGGTACTTGAGAAGCTCAGAGAACATCAGTTGTATGCCAAGTTCAGCAAATGTGAGTTTTGGTTGAAGGAAGTAGGATTCCTCGGACACGTTATATCTGGAGAAGGTATAGCAGTTGATCCCACTAAAGTTGATACCGTGACCAAGTGGGAAGCACCAACCACCGTTGGAGAGATCCGGAGTTTTCTTGGACTCGCGAGATACTACCGGAGATTCATTGAGAATTTCTCAAATATTGCGAAGCCTATGACGGAGTTATTAAAGAAGGAAACCAAGTTCATATGGACGGAGGAATGTGAGGCTAGTTTCCAGGAGTTGAAGAAACGTTTGGTTACCTCACCAGTGTTGATTTTGCCAGACCAGACCAAAGATTATGAGGTGTATTGCGATGCTTCACGTCGAGGACTTGGAGCAGTGCTTATGCAGGAAGGGAAAGTTGTTTCATATGCCTCAAGACAACTGAAGCCTCATGAGTTGAATTATGCTATGCATGATTTGGAGTTAGCAGCCGTAGTGCATGCACTGAAAACTTGGAGACATTTTCTGATTGGAAATCATTGTGAGGTGTACACGGATCACAAGAGTTTGAAATACATTTTCACACAGAAGGAGTTAAACCTCAGACAAAGGACATGGTTGGAGCTCATCAAGGATTATGATATGAGATTGCATTACCATCCCGGAAAGGCTAATGTAGTAGCTGACGCATTAAGCCGTAAGAGCCACGTCAATACATTAATGACGGGAGAAATACCAAGGGAGTTAGCAGAAAATCTTCATGAACTATGTTTGGAAATAGTTCCGAGAGGCTATGTAGCAGCATTGGAGATTCGGTCAACTTTGATGGATAGAATCAGAGAAGCTTAGAGGACTGACAAGGAGATTGCCTCTATAAAGGAGAAACTTAGCAAAGGAAAGGCTAAAGTATTTCGTGAGGATGAGCACGACACCCTATGGTTTGAAGACCGTGTTTATGTGCCCAATGACACCGGAGCACAGAGATCAGACTGTTTGAGGCCTGGTCGCTACAGACAGTTCCATATTTGGCTTATATGACCCAGGGCGAGTTACCTGAGCATGAAACTTTGGCCAGGCAGATAACCCGACGGTCTAAGTCAATGACTATTGTCAATGGAGAGTTGCATCATCGTAGTGTCACAGGGGCGTTTCAATGTTATGTTTCTCTTGAAGAAGGTTGTGAGATTCTACGAGAGATTCATGAAGGAGATTGTGGTCATCATGTAGGCTCTAAATCTCTTGTAGCCAAGGCTTTCTGTCATGGATTTTATTGGCTGACGGCTCACGCTGATGCTGAGGATCTAGTCAGTAAATGTGATGGCTGTCAGAAGTTTTCACGATAAGCTCATGTGCCAGCTGAAGAATTGAGGATGATTCCAATTACTTGGCCATTTGCGGTCTGGGGGCTTGCTATGGTTGGGCCTTTCAAAAGGTCCAAGGATAAAAAGACGCACCTCCTGGTGGCGGTTGACAAGTTTACAAAGTGGGTTGAGGCAGAGCCGATCAGTAAATGTGACGCGGCAATGGCGTTTCAATTCATGAAAAAAGTGATTTTTCATTTTGGTTTTCCCCAAAGTATTATAACTGATAATGGCACCAATATCCAAGGGTGCCATGGAAGAATTTTGTTAACGTGAGCATATCTGGCTTGACATATCATCAGTGGCTCACCCCCAGTCTAATGGTCAAGCTGAGAGAGCTAATCAAGAGACCCGGAGAAGCATCAAGCCCCGGCTTATGGTTCCTTTGCAGAGGACGCCGGGTTGTTGGGTGGAGGAGTTACCCTCAGTATTATGGAGTATCAATGCTACCCCCAACAGATCTATGGGTTACACGCCTTTCTTCATGGTTTACGCAGTAGAGGTGGTTCTCCCTAGTGACATCCGTCATGACTCACCTCGTGTGGTGGCTTATGTTGAAGCTGACAATGAAAAGGCACGTCAAGATGCACTTGACCTATTAGATGAGGAGCATGACCTCGCAGTGGCTTGATCAACGATTTATCAGCAAGATCTACATTGTTATCACAGTCGTCGAGTTAAGACCAGAACCTTTCAAGAAGGTGACTTGGTGCTCCGGCTTATTCAGGATCAGAGTGATATGCATAAACTATCCCCACCTTGGGAAGGGCCTTTTCTGGTCAACAAGAATCTGAACAACGGATCATACTATCTTGTCAATGTTCGAGACCACAAGGACTCACGCACGTCGGAGGAGGAGACCTGTCGGCCGTGGAATATTGCTCATCTTCGGCCTTACTACACTTGAGCCACCGGCTCTTACAATGTACATATCTTGACAATGTATATATTATGATGATTATAATAAAGATGGCACCCCTGCTAATACAGGGCCTCTGTTCGTTTCATCTCAAAGAATAATGAGTCTTTTTCACTACAAATGGACATTTGGGGGCTTCCTGCTCATTCAGCATAGCTGTGAATATCCCTCTTGATCCGGCGCAACGCCACATCTTCAGATGGTCACTTGGGGGCTTCCTGCTCATTAAGCATAGTTGTGAATATCCCTCTTGATCTGGCGCAACGCCACTCTTACAAATTACTTAGGGGCTTCCTGCTCATTGAGCATAGCTGTGAATATCCCTCTTGATTCGGCTTATACGCCATAAAGCACTTGGGGGCTTCCTGTTCAAACATAGGTGTATTCACCAAAGAGAACATAGCGTTACTACCCTCATGAGCTGGCTTGGAACGCCAGGTGTATTCACCAAAATTTTCCGGGTTCTCCTGCTTTGTAGAAACTGCCACTCCGCTCGAGTAATCCTGGAATGATAAGCCGAACTCTTGGCAGTCAATCTTATATGGACCCTAAACTAGTCAAGGTTAAAATGGCGGTCATGTGAGGCCGGATTCACAAAGTGTAAAAGGTTAACTCAGTGGCTTGGCGGCCCATGAAAGCCTTGGAGCTTTAGGCTTGGCGGCCTATGAAAGCCTCATTTTCTTGATTTTGATCCATTGTCTTTTTCTGAGCATTTTTTGGAGTCATATATTTACGCCATATTAACATATGGCTTGAGACAATTCAGGCCATGAAGCCTTCATCCTTATGGATCATACTTAAGCATATCTGGAGTTTGATAACCCGGACTGGCTTCGGACTATAAGTCGCCAGCATATAATAATAGCCTATGTGCTTGGAGTTCTGGCTTTAAACTTTGGGATGATACCCCTTACTACCTAAGGTGTTCACATTTTGGGTTAATATCCTTACTGCTTTGGCTTGCTAAGCCAGTTGTATATCACAGGTATGATATTTTTTCATATAAGGTCATGATTAAACCGACTCTGGTTATGGACTGTTTTTAGTCACCAGTGGTTTTTATAGAATATTGTGACCCGTCCTGCGGTAAACTGCCAGGATCCTTGTCATATGTTTTGTCTGCAGGGTATTGACAAAACTGATCTACATAAATCGATGCTATCATAAGCATAAAGTGGTAGTTTTTCAACTAGCAGATCAGCAGTTTGTGCAAAACAAAACATGCACGATGGCACGGCAGATCAAAGTTTCACTAGCCTATTACATGACTCAGTGAGCCAAAAAGATCAAGTGTTTTTTGGAAGATCAAATATTCGAACCGCCCAGCGGATCAATCTTCTTGGCCTTGACGACTTGAAGCTCCCGAGTCATCCTTCTTTGGTTCTTCGTCCTCCACTGTCTGGAAGTTTGGTAATGACCAGTCAATGCCACGCAAGGCTTGGAATTATGCTTCATCATCTATAAGGTCGAACGGATCAACTTCAGGGGTGAAAGTATGCTTATGAATTGGAGGAATCAGATCCATCACTTTATAAGCCGGCGTGGGCATCTTCTGATTTTCTATATCATAAGCCGGCTGATATTTTGAGAGATTTGTTTCATCGGCAATCAGAGTTGCCAGAGGACATATTTCTTTAACACAGGCAGCAAAGTCTTTCTGGTCAAAAGTCGTGCCATCTTCTTTCAAGCTTGGGTATCCAGTAGATACCTCGGCCAGGTCTAGCTCTGGTAACCATGCCTTAGCCCGGCTCATGGCCGTCACGGTGCCGGCTCTTGCACATGACCGTTTTATCTCTTGAATCCTAGCAGGCAGAATCGACAATTTTTTCAAGACATCACTCAGTAGAACGGGTCCTTGATTTGTTACAGAAATTGTGGCCAGCGTACGCTGAGTTCCGGTATATAACTGTTCAACAAGTGTATATACGGCTTTAAGCTTCACCAGCATTTCTTGATGAAGATTGCTGCTCCTAGGACCTGTGTAATCATCAAGGATTGATCAGAGACAGTTTGTAACACGACTCAACTTTGATGTTAGCAAGGCTACTCACCAAAGATAGCAGAAACCATCTGGGATATGCGGTGTTTTAAACCGGTAAGCTCAGTGGTCACCTTTTCCAGAGCAGCTTCCGCTTTTTCAGCCCGCTGCGTTAGAGCAGTTTTCTCTTCATCCCAGGTGGCTCTTTCAGCATCAAAACCGGTCTTCAGTTTTTCTATCTCCTCCAAACTAAATTTGAACTTTGAGTCGGCTTTCCGGGTCTCAGATTCTTGAAGCTCTAGTCGAGTTTTCACATCAGTCAATTCTGATTGAAGTTGAGCAGTGGCATCCTGTGTATGCACAGAGTTGAAATCATTTTCATTTTTGGGTTACAAGAATAAAGTCCCAAGCCTTTTGCAAGCAACAATGCTTGGCACTTGGGGGCTAATGTGTGCGGAAACATTCTTCATACAAATGGCCAAATATAAATAAGTCCCAAGCACTTTGCAAGCAAGTGCACTTGGGACTTGGGGGCTAATGCATATTGCTCGCATTTTATTTTAATTTTATGATGACCCGGTTGTGCTGCGAACAACCACATCTGGCTCATGGGGACTACGCAAGTAAGCTTTCATTTATAAACAGTGGTGAACAGTACCGGTTCATTCATGCTGGTTAAACCGGTCCTTGGGGGCTACGAAAGCAATGTTGATTGTTAAAAGCCCGGTTCAATTCTAAAGTGAAAGCTGGCCTTTGAAGGATTCTACCAAAGATGCCTTTTCTATTCTTAACTATTCTAAAGTCTACAACATATTCAATCTTATCATACGCAGTAGACTTGGGGGCTGATAGGATATGCATAATGTATCAAGCCGGAGTTCATACCTCATATTTCTGATGCATCTGCTTCACCATGTCAATTTCAAGATCACGGCTGGAATGCACTTGGCTGAGATAACCAGAGAGTACTTCACTGATACTTAATTGAGAATAATCAGTGACATCAAATCTCACTTTTCACCTTTCAATGAACTCCTCTTTTGCGGAATGCTTGGCCAAGACAGTAGGTTGACCCGGTTCTTTGAAGTCGGTCCCAGTGATCACAACATTGTCGGCGGGTGTTCCCGGCGGTTTAATGGGGCTTGACGATTCAGTGCTCAAAGGATTGAGATTTGTAGGGTCACTGTGGAGGTCAGGGATTTCTGGTGGAACATCATGGAAAGGCTCTTGGGGTTGTGGCATGGAGGTGTCAGAGGCTGGAGTTTGTTGTTCCGGTTCATGGGCTTTGGGCTCTTCAGCCGGTTTGGTCACCCTTGCTTTCTTGCTAAGCTTTGCTTGCCCACTGCACGGGTTAGGAGAGGTTAGTACAAGTATAAAGAGCATAAGGAGGTAGAGAATAAAAAGTGATTGTTGTTACCCAGGGGCAGCTTTGAAAGCCGGCAGCTGGGTCTGTGATGAGTCACCGGAGGAAGAGCGAGAAGCCTCCTGATAGTTTGAATCGGAATAATTAAGTGGCTGGCGAATGAGACCCGCCGGTGGGTAAAAGACCTTGTTTTGACGTTTCCGTGGAGCTGGAGTATTTGGTAAGCCAGACGATAACTCTTCACCTCCGCTGGTCCGAGTTTGTTGCCAGTTCTCGTGCTGCTGTTGCTTCAAAAGAAAGTGAGGGTCCAAATGAGCTAAGGTGTGTGAAAAGCTTACTTTCCGGGTTACCCATCGAATTTTCTGTCTTGGCAAAGGCTCTGAGTCAGAGGAAATAATAGTTACCTCTTCTTCGACTGTTTGACTGGTCCCCGTGTCATCCTAATGATAATCAGTGTCAATAAGATGGTTAAAAAGGAGCCAAGGGAATCAAGGGATACCCCTGAATCAGAAATGTCGTCAAAACCAAGCATCTCGAAGGCAGTTAATTTCTTTTTATTCTTCTTGGCGGCTTTCTTGACGGCTTTCATTTGGCCCTAGCCTTTTTAGTAGCTTCATGGTCAAACTCCTTGTTTCAAAAATCAGATGTAGCCTATGAAAATCATCAAGGTTGAGTTAGCGGAACATTGGAGTAATAAGGTGAAGTAAGTAATTTAGGGACTCACATCTGGTGGCGGGTTAAGTTTACAGAAAGGGTTCAGCCCCACTTTGCGACAGCTCCTCGGGCTCTCGTTCAGAAGGGTCTTTGTCATTTCATTGATTGCATCATCAGTGAGGTGCACGGAGCTGTGCACAGTGGATCTTTTGCATCACCCAAGTAAGTGCACATTAAGCCGGATCGGTGGCTCAAGGGTATGATTCGCCAAGAAACCCAGCATCGAACCAAATCAATATCGGTTAAACCATTTCCCAGCAGGGCCTTGACCTTTGCAATAGTAGGAGTAAGCTTGGCACGTTCAGCGGTGGTAAGCTTTTCGGGAAGATGATGCTTTGGCTCGAGCCGTTGGACATGATAACCCGGCAGTGGATTTTCATCAGCTGGAGAAGTATCTTTACAATAGAACTATGTTTGGTTCCAATCTTTGGGGTGACTTGGCAGGCAAGCATAGGGGAAGACAACATCTCTTCTTCATTGAATTGAGACCCCGCCAAGTTCTAAGCTGGGTCCGTTGGTAAACTCGTTCTGCCGGTTCAAATAAAAATATTCCCTGAAGAGTTCAACACTAGGCTCTTCTTGAAGGTACACTTCACAGAAAACTTGAAAGTTGCAGATGTTTGACACAGAATTGGGTCCGATATCTTGAGGATGGAGTTGAAAGAAGTGCAGAACATCTCGGAAAAATTTAGAACCGGGCGGTGAGAAGCCCCAATTCATGTGATCAGTAAAAACAATGACTTCGCCATCCTTTGGCTGAGGTCTTTCTTCAGTTGGTTTGGGAGCGCGCCAATGCATGACATTTTTCGCTGGTAAATAGCCGATTTTGACAAAATCTTTGAGCATGTCTTCGGTGACAATGGAGGGAACCCAGTTACATGAAGTGACTGTCTTCGGCAATGTGAAGGACGAAGCCTAAGTGAAATAAAATTTGTCGGTTTAAATTGATTTGTTAAGTTGGGGGTAAACATTACAGTATATATTCAGATTGGCGGCTTAAAAGGGGCCTAATGACATATGGCTAGTTATCACTGGTGAATGTAAGCCGCCATGATCATAATAGTATCCAAGATCTATCAAGGGTAAAATCTGCTAAGTATTGGACAACAGGTTTCACAGATTGGAGCAGCTAATTTCGATCTAAATCTATGTGAAAAAATAAAATAAATCAAGGTCTAAATATTATAGCAGTGGAGGAACTAGCGTATTGATAAGGTTTCTGCATCTAGGGTATTCAGTGATTAAGAGGAGGAACAAAAACAGTTTCTGCATATTTCAAAGGTTATTTTTCGACTGAAGAAAGGATTAAACCAAGGTATGATGAAGAACGGCGACGAACTCCAAAGAACTTTAGAAAACCCTAATGAAGATCTATAGTGGCGAAAGGAGAAGTACTTACTGGACCCACTAAACAATGGAGAGGTGCTGCAGTTGCTCTGGTCTCGTTCGGGTTGATGCAGCAGACGGAGTCGAGGAAGCTGATGAGTTCGGTGGCGGCGGTGCTCAGGCGTGCAGATGTGTTGCGAAGGGAGAGGTTGAAGATGAGAAGAAGAATGGGAAAAATGGAAAGACTGTCTGACCCTATTTATAAGGAAAGGGTTAACAAGCGGGCGCGAAAAACGAGGAGCCCAAAGAATGATTATCCAGGTGCTCGGACGCCTCGATTTTCAGGATGGTTAATTAAAGATAAGGATCCGTTAAGATATGTCGGGTATTGTGCAAAATTAATGACAGGTGACGTCATGGCGGGTCTCTAAAATTCCAGGAGTTGACGTCACGGCGGGTTACAATATCTTGCAACAACAAATGAAGAAGGGTTTTTTCCTAAGTGTTGAAGATTGACATGAACAAAGTTCAAATCAACCTGGGGCCTAATGTTGGGGATATGACTACCGGATATGACCCGCCCAAAAGGGGCCGGGTTATCCTAATGGCGGTTCATCAATACAAAGCCCATGAAGATGTTAGCGCTTCTTGAAAAAGACTTACTAAAGGGCCCAAAACCCAAAGGTGGCTTAAGGCCCATAGGTATAAACCGCCATATGTATGTATGACTTGTATTATAAGGCCAGAGTAATTAATCACCGGGCCAGACATGTTTATGAGACAGCCGGGACTCTATAAGCCGTTGGGCATCAACCTGTGTATATAAAGGGACGACCCGGTGGCGGTTGAGGGCAAGAGACAACAGATCGAAAGCTAGGTCAAGCGTATTCGCTCCCTGGTAATCGAGACATAAGCAATACCACCTCAAACTGCATTAGGCCTTTACCTTCACCACAAGGGGCCGAACCAGTATAAAACTCCATGTGTCCTTTGTCCCGTTTAACCCCTTTAAGCTAACCTAGTTTCGATGGCTCCATGACTAAGTCCTCACACTAGGACATCTGCCGTGACAATTCCACGACATTGGGGTAGGGGTCCCGAGCTGTGGATCTCACATCGGTGGTAACAGGAACAAAGGAGATAATATTTACCCAGGTTCAGGCCCTCTTTATGGAGGTAAAACCCTACGTCTTGCTCTTGTTTATATTGATGGAGATGTATTGAGTACAAGCTTGATCTACCTCGAGATCGTAAGTTGTGTTCTAACTCTAGGGCAAGGCAATGTAATTGTGTTTCGGTCCATTTTGCATCATGTTTTCTTACGGTTATTTATAAAGTTTTTATCCATAATAATGCTTTTCGGAGTAATTCTAATGCCTTTTCTCTCATTATTTGCAAGGAACACACCAAGAGGGAGAATTCCAGCAGCTGGAAACCTGGACCTGGAAAAGCTACATCAGGCCACCTATTCTGCACAACTCCAAATGAGCTGAAACTTTACGGAGATTTTTTTGGATTATTTGAGAGATACTAGAGCCAATAAAAACCAGAGGGGGGCCACCAGGTGGGCACAATCCACCTGGGCGCGCCCTGGTGGGTTGTGGCCTCCACGGCCCACCTCTGGTGCCCATCTTCTGGTATATAAGTGGTTTTGACCTAGAAAAAATGACAGGAGGACTTTCGGGACGAAGCGCCACCGCCTCGAGGCGGAACTTGGGCAGGAGCATTTTTCCCCTCCAGTGGAGCGATTCCGCCAGGGGAACTTCCCTCCCGAAGGGGGAAATCATCGTCATCATCATCACCAACAACTCTCCCATCTCGGGGAGGGCAATCTTCATCAACATCTTCAACAACACCATCTCCTATCGAACCCTAGTTCATCTCGTGTGTTCAATCTTGTTACCGAAACTATAGATTGGTACTTGTGGGTGACTAGTAGTGTTGATTACATCTTGTAGTTGATTACTATATGGTTTATTTGGTGGAAGATTATATGTTCAGATCCATTATGCTATTTAATACTCCTCTGATCATGAACATGTTTATCATTTGTGAGTAGTCACTTTTGTTCTTGAGGTCATGGGAGAAATCATGTTGCAAGTAATCATGTGAACTTGATATGTGTTCGATATTTTGATAGTATGTATGTTGTTATTCCCTTAGTGGTGTCATGGGAACGTCGACTACATGACACTTCACCATATTTGGGCCTAAGGGAATGCATTATGGAGTAGCAATTAGATGGTGGGTTGCAAGAGTGACAGAAGCTTAAACCCCAGTTTATGCGCTATTCCATAAGGGGCCGATTGGATCCAAAAGTTTAATGCTATGGTTAGAATTTACTCTTAATACTTTTCTCGTAGTTGTGGATGCTTGCGAGAGGGTTAATCATAAGTAGGAGGTTTGTTCAAGTAATAACAACACCTAAGTACCGGTCCACCCACATATCAAATTATCAAAGTAGTGAACACAAATCAAACCAACATGATGAAAGTGACTAGATGAAATTCCTGTGTACCCTCAAGAACGCTTTGCTTATCATAAGAGACCGTTTTGGCCTATCCTTTGCCTCAAAAGGATTGGGCTACCTTGTTGCACTTTTGTCACTATTATCGTTACTTGCTCGTTACAAATTATCTTGCTATCAAACTACTCGCTACTTACAATTTCAGCACTTGCAGACAATACCTTACCGGAAACTACTTGTCATTTCCTTCTGCGCCTTGTTGGGTTCGACACTCTTACTTATTGAAAAGAGATATAATTGATCCCCTATACTTGTGGGTTATCAAGGCTATTTTCTGGCGTCGTTGCCGGGGAGTGAAGCGCCGTTGGTAAGTGGAATTTGGTAAGGAAACATTTATATAGTGTGCTGAAATTTATTGTCACTTGTTACTATGGAAAACAATCCTTTGAGGAGTTTGTTTGGGGTAACTTCACCTCGTCCGGAACCACAATTAGCAACCCCTCAACCTACTGCACCTACTAAAAATATTGAATACGAAATTCCTTCGGGTATGATAGAACAACTGCTAGCTAATCCTTATGTAGGAGATGGAACCGAACATCCTGATATGCACTTGATATATGTGGAACAAATTTGTGGATTGTTTAAGCTTGCAGGTATACCCAGGGATGAAGTGATGAAAAAGGTTTTCCCTTTATCTTTGAAGGGAAAAGCATTTGCATGGTATAGGCTATGCGATGATATTGGATCATGGAATTGGAATCATTTGAAATTGGAGTTCCACCAAAAAAATTATCCTATGCATCTAGTTCATCATGATCGGAATTATATATATAATTTTTGGCCTCGTGAAGGAGAAAGTATCGCTCTAGCTTGGGGGATGCTTAAGTCAATGTTATATTCATGCCCCAATCATGAGCTCTCAAGAGAAATTATTATCTGGAATTTTTATGCTCGGCTTTCTCGTAATGATCAAACCATGCTTGATACTTCTTGTGCTGGTTCATTTATGAAGAAGACTATTGAATTCTGGTGGGATTTTTTGGAAAGAATTAAACGCAACTCTGAAGATTGGGAACTCGATGAAGGTAAAGAGTCAGGTATTAAACTTAAGGATGATTGTGTTAAATCTTTTACGGATACCGATGCTTTTCAAAGGTTTAGCACTAAATATGGACTTGACTCTGAGATAGTGGCCTCCTTTTGTGTATCATTTGCTACTCATGTTGAACTCCCTAGGAAGAAGTGGTTTAAATATCACCCACCTATTAAAGAAGAAATTAAAGAATCAGTACCAGTTAAAGAAGAAACTATACTTTACAATATTGATCCAGTTGTTCCTTCTGCTTATATTGAGAAACCACCTTTCCCTGATAGGATTAAGGAACATGCTAAAGTTTGAACTGTGGTTAAAAAAAGCTATATGAGAACACCTAGATCTGATGAACAAATTAAAGTTGAACCTAGTATTGCTATGGTTAAAGATCTCTTGGAAGAAGATATGGATGGGCATGTTATTTACTTATGTGAAGAAGCTGCTAGAATTGCTAAACCTGATAAAAGAGATAGGGCCATTTGCATTTCTGTCCCTAACTCGAACCACCTAATCAGATATACCCCTAATTCAAAAGCCTGCTCAAATTTGCCCCTCCGCCATTAGGTGCCCTTATAGAAATGCCCTTTTGCGTCGTTACCATCCGGTCAAACAGCTTTGACCGTCCTGAAAAAAATAGCAAAAAATCTAAAAAAATCTAAAATTTTGTGAGATCGAAGATACTCATGTGCCCAAGGTGTGTGCAAATTTTCGTGCTATTTGGACATTCCAGGAGCTCGTGGCGAGGAAAAACAGTTAATCTGCACGCTTCTGAACAATAAAATTGAAATAAAATAGCAAAAAAATTTAAAAAAAAATGAATTTTTTTGGCATCAAAGTGGCTTGGGTGCACAAGGTGCTTGCAAGTTTTTGTGATCAAATGACATGCGAGGAGCTCTAGCAAGAAAAAACAAAATAGTCATTTTTTCCCAAGTTTTTTCCCGAGCCAAATTTTGTTTTTTTCTCCACAAGCCCCTCCAACGTCCAAACACAACAAAAATTTACACGCAGCTTGCAGACCCGAGCCTCTTTGATGCCAAAAAAATTCATATTTTTTAATTTTCTTACTATTTTTTGAATTTACTGTTCACAGGCTTACATATTTATTGTTTTTCCTCTAACATGAGCTCTTGGAATGTATGAACAACACGAAACTTTGCACGCACCTTGCGAACCTGAGTATCTTTGATCCCACAAAATTTCAGATTTTTTAGAATTCTTTTGCTATTTTTTCAGGATGGTCAAAGCCCTTTGACCGACTTTGACCTGCTTTGACCGGACGGTAATGGCACAGAAGGGTATTTCTGTAAGTGCACCTAACGGCGGAGGGGCAAATTTGAGTAGGCTTTGAAATTAGGGGTAAATCTGAGAGTGGGCGCAAATTAGGGGCATAGATGTAAATGTCCCAAAGAGATAAACATAGACATGTTGTTGGCATGCCTGTTATTTCAATTAAAATAGGAGATCACTGTTATCATGATTTATGTGACATGGGTGCTAGTGTGAGTGCTATTCCTTTACACTTTATATGAAGAAACTATGAATTCAAAGACATAGCACCTGCTGAGATAGAAGAAATAGATGTTACTATTAAACTTGCTAATAGAGAGACCATATCACCAATTGGGATTATTAGAGATGTTGAAGTCTTGTGTGGGAAAATTAAATACCCTACTGATTTTCTTGTTCTTGGTTCCCCACAAGATGACTTTTGTCCCATTATCTTTGGTAGACCTTTCTTGAATACAGTTAATGCTAAGATAGATTGTGAGAAACAAACTTTTGGTGTTAGCTTTGGTGATGAGTCTCATGAGTTTATTTTTTCCAAGTTTAGTAGAAATCATCATGAAAAAGAACTGCCTAGTAACGATGAATTAATTGGTCTTGCTTCTATTGTTGTTCCACCTACTGACCCTTTAGAACAATATTTGCTAGACCATGAAAATTATTTACATATGCATGAAAGAAATGAAATAGATAAAGTTTTCTTTGAATAACGTCCTCTGGTTAAACATAATTTGCCTATTGAAACTCTAGGAGGTCCTCCTCCACCTAAAGGTGATCCTGTGTTTGAATTAAAACAATTGCCACACACTTTGAAATATGCTTATCTTGATGAAAAGAAGATATATCATGTTATTATTGGTGCTAACCTTTCAGAACATGAAGAAGAAATATTATTGAAAGTTCTAAGGAAGCACCGGGTTGCTATTGGATATACTCTCGATGATTTAAAGGGCATTAGTCCCACTCTATGTCAGCACAAAATTAATATGGAACCTGATGCTAAACCTGTTGTTGATCACCAACGTCGGTTGAATACAAAAATGAAGGAAGTGGTAAGAACGGAAATCTTAAAACTTCTGGAAGCAGGTATAATCTATCCTATAGCTGATAGTAGATGGGTAAGTCCTGTTCATTGTGTCCCTAAGAAAGGAGGTATTACTGTTGTTCCTAATGATAAGAATGAACTTATTCCCCAAAGAATTGTTATAGGCTATAGAATGGTAATTGATTACAGAAAATTAAATAAAGCAACTAGGGAAGATCATTACCCCTTGCCTTTCATTGATCAAATGCTTGAAATATTATCTAAGCACACACACTTTTACTTTTTAGATGGATACTCTGGCTTTTCGCAAATACCTGTCTCTCAACCTGATCAAGAAAAGACTACTTTTACTTGCCCCTTTGGAATGTATGCTTATAGACGTATGCCTTTTGGTTTATGTAATGCACCTGCTACCTTTCAAAGATATATGACTGCTATATTCTCTGACTTTTGTGAAAAGATTGTTGAGGTTTTCATGGATGACTTTTCTGTTTATGGGAAGTCTTTTGATGATTGTTTAAGAGATCTTGAGCGAGTTTTGCAGAGATGTGAACAAACAAATCTTGTCTTGAATTGGGAGAAGTGCCACTTTATGGTTAATGAAGGTATTGTCTTAGGTCATAAAATTTCTGAAAGAGGTATTGAAGTGGACCAAGCTAAGGTTGATGCAATTGAGAAAATGCCATGTCCTAAGGACATCAAAGGTATTCATAATTGCCTTGGTCATGTTGGTTTCTATAGGAGATTTATCAAAGACTTTTCTAAAATTTCTAGGCCTCTTACTAATCTTTTGCAAAAGGATATTCCTTTTGTTTTTTATGATGATTGTTTAGAAGCCTTTGAAACACTCAAGAAAGCCTTAATATCTGCACCTATCGTTCAACCACCTGATTGGAACTTGCCTTTTGAAATTATGTGTGATGCTAGTGATTATGTTTTTGGCGCTGTTCTAGGACAAAGAGTTGATAAGAAACTAAATGTTATTCATTATGCTAGTAGAACTCTAGACAATGCTCAAAGGAATTATGCTACTACTGAAAAAGAATTCTTAGCAGTGATGTTTGCTTGTGATAAATTTAGACCTTATATTGTTGATTCCCAAGTAACTGTTCACACAGACCATGCTGCTATTAAATATCTTATGGAAAAGAAAGATGCTAAACCTAGACTTATTCATTGGGTTCTCTTGTTACAAGAATTTGATTTACATATCATTGATAGAAAAGGAGCTCAGAACCCCGTAGCTGATAATTTGTCTAGGCTTGAAAATGTGCTTGATGACCCACTACCTATTGATGATAGTTTTCCTGATGAGCAGTTAGCTGCAATAAATGTTGCTAATAGTACTCCTTGGTATGCTAACTATGCTAATTACATTGTTGCTAAATATTTACCACCTAGCTTTACATACCGGTAAAAGAAAAAATTCTTCTATGATTTAAGACATTACTTTTGGTATGACCCACATATTTATAAATAAGGATGGTATTATTAGACGTTGTGTACCTGAGCATGAACAAGGACAAATCCTATGGAAATGTCACTCCGAGGCTTATGGAGAGCATCATGCTGGAGATAGAATTGCTCATAAGGTATTGCAATCTGGATTTTATTGGCCTACTCTCTTCAAGGATGCCCGTAAGTTTGTCTCTTCTTGTGATGAATGTCAAGAATAGGTAATATCCGTAAGTGTCAAGAAATGCCTATGAACTAGTCACTTGCTGTTGAACCATTTTATGTTTGGGGTTTTGATTACATGGGACCTTTTCCTTCCTCTAATGGATATACACATATTTGGGTTATTGTTGATTATGTTACTAAATGGGTAGAAGCTATTCCAACTAGTAGTGCTGATCACAAAACCTCTATTAAAATGCTTGAGGAAGTTATTTTCCCAAGGTTTGGAGTCCCTAGATATTTAATGACTGATGGTGGTTCACACTTTATTCATGGTGCTTTCCGTAAGATGCTTGCGAAGTCTGATGTTAACCATAGAATTGCATCACCCTATCATCCTCAGTCTAGTGGTCAAGCTGAACTTAGCAATAGAGAAATAAAATTAATTTTGCAAAAGATTGTTAATAGGTCGAGGAAGAATTGGTCTAAGAAATTAGATGATGCACTTTGGGCTTATAGAACGGCATATAAAAATCCTATGGGTATGTCTCCTTATAAAATGGTTTACAGAAAAGCTTGTCATTTGCCTCTTGAGTTAGAACATAAAAATAATGGGCAGTTAAAGAACTCAACTATGATTTCAAACTTGCTGGTGAAAAGAGGTTATTTGATATAAGATCCTTATATGAATGGAGAACCCAAGCTTATGAGAATGGAAAGCTATTCAAAGAAAAAGTTAAAAGATGGCATGACAAAAGAATTCAAAAGCGTGAGTTTAAAGTTGGAGAATATGTTCTTTTGTACAACTCTCGCTTTACATTTTTTGTTGGGAAGCTCCTCTCAAAATGGGAAGGCCCATATGTCATCGAGGAGGTTTACCGGTCTGGAGCCATCAAAATAAATAACTCCGAAGGTACTAACCCGAAGGTTGTCCATGGGCAACGAATAAAGCACTATATCTTAGGTACGCCTATCAATGTTGAAAGTAATATTATCCAAATCATGACACTGGAAGAACACATAAAAGAGTCCTTCCGAAACACTCCAGAATCGTGAAAATAAAGAGGTACGTGATACGGTAAGTAAACGGAGTCCGAAAAATCCGCAAAATATATTTTTTAGCAGTTTTGGAATATTTTAAAATTTTGGAAATAAAGAAACTTCCAGGAAGCGTCCCCTGGTGGGCACAAGACACCAGGGCACGCCAGGCAGCTTGGCGCGCCCAGGTGGGTCGTGCCTACTTGGGACACCTTCCGTATTCCATTTTTCTACCATATGCTTATCCTCTAAGATAAAAAATCTATATATACTTCCCGAACCTGTTGATCACAGTATCACGGAGAAATCCTCTGTTCTCTTTTCTTGCTGATTTCTAACAGATTCAACTAGACCAACGTCATGTCCTCCTCGCCCTTCAACATTGGAGAAGGAGGCATAAGGTCGGTTCAGGAAGATCTAAGGAGGGATGAAGCTGAAGAGGTTGCTACGGAGGAAGAAGGGGAAGCCATGGAATCATCGAACAATCAAGAGAGCCTAGAAGTTCAAGAAGAGCTCCCACCGAGGAGGCCCTTACACAGGTTACATGTAGCGACCCGACCTCAAACGGTCAAGCCTCTGTGTATCCGTGCCATCCCTGGATCGGTATGCTGGCACACACAGTACATCAATGTATATATCAAAGTGCAATCACATGTATAAATAACGTAAAACTGATATATACCTCATAAGTCTCAGCGGAAACAAACATAAGGGTGTGGAGTCCATCAACGCCAACGGCAAGTTGAGTGTAGAACGTAACCCTACAACGTAACTCTTACTCGTCGTAGAAAATTCCTGCAACATAAGACGTTTCAGCCCTGTAGGTTAGTACATTGAATGTACTGGCAAGTCACATCATAAGGATAATGAACCTATTGTACATGCAACTTGGCTGGTGGAAAGCTCTAAGTTTAGTTTTGTTGCATAAAGCTAGTTTTTCCCTAGAATAAAAGATATTATTCTACCACTATTTTATAGCATAGAATGAGTTGGTAAACCCAACTCAAGCCATTCCCAAAGTTTCATTTAAAACCCAACTGTTTAATTAAGAGTGATGAGATCTCCCAGCATTTCCACTACTAGATGCTCAAGTTGTCCATAACCGGGGACACGGCTAATCGATTAGGTTTTAACACTCTATAGAGGTTTGCGCACTTTTCCCCACAAGACTCGATCGCCTCCCTTGAAGTTCTCGCACTGCCTGGCGTTTGAGAACAGGATGACCGAGACATAGTCTTTCGAAAGTATTCCCCCTTAACCCACGGATAGGTCGGTACACCTACCAATTCTACATCTGCTAGCCCATCCCGGAAGGGGTCACACTAACTACTCAACTAAGCCAGAGCCCATATTGGCTTGTGGCTGCACACGTAAGCTCCTAGACATGAGAATACGATTGATCTCTTTGAGCATGGGCGGACGGACCACTAGTGGTGCACCACCATGGATTTCCCATGCATGCTCCCACTGTACTTCGCCACCATTCAAACCAAACCTCCGCCCAGGTAGTTCATTAAGTTATCTTGGTTCTACTTACTACTTTGTCACTCATCTCTCACAATGAACACTTCCCAATCCACGTCTACATTGGCGAGGCAAAATTAAACTTACGCGGTGGTGACAAAGGTATATGGTTCAAACCTACCTCAATGAACTACTAGGTAACGGCATAGCCATCTGGCATCAATAAATCCTACCATGCAATCCTACCACAAAAGGACTAAGTGCATAATATAAAACATAGGTAATTGGAAGAATGGTCAAATGTGAACTTGCCTGGTAATAGTTGATGAAGATTATATCGCTCTCAGAAATTTACTTAATAGAACTATTCGTCACTCTCCGATGAAAATCTATAAAGTCAACCATTGCACTCACATAATAAATCATTTTAGAGAACCAAGAAGAACATGCAAAGCAAAAGTCTTGGAAAACCAAATGAACATTCAACACACTTAACTAGCATGGAAATATCCTAGGTGCAAAACAACATGTGACATAGGGTGCAAAGATGTGATGTGTACTAAAGTGCATACATGGCATAATAGTAAAACTATCATGGACAGATCCTAATGTGTGAAAAATATCGTGAGATAGGTCCAAGTGATAGGGTTTGGCAATGGTGACACGGTGCAAAAAGAATCACATCAATCGGAGCTACGGTTTAGGAGATATGGCCAGTTGGAGTTCGAATTCAAATCTGAATAAAGTTCAAATTTGAATTTGGAAATTTTTTACAAACATGATGCTATTGGATAGATCTAATCATGACGAAGAATTTGCCGCTGGTTTCATCAAATTTGGAGTTACGGTTAAAAAGATACGGCTATCCGAAGTTCAGGGACTAATCTGTAAAACTCAGGGACTAAACAGAAAAATAAATAACTGCAAACAAGCCCCTGGCCACGTGGCGGATCCTGGCTAGCTGGTAGTGTCCACGGCTTAGGCTAAACGGCGAACTGCCACTAAATAAGCAAAACCCTATGTGGTGGCTAACAAAAAAACATCGGTTTAACCAAAACCATTCGGTTTAACTAAACCGGATTAACCGATCTAAAAAAACACTAAACTAAACCGATCTAGAGAGAAAGAAAAAAAGAACAGCGAGCGAGCAGTTCGCTCACCTTGACGACTACAAGGACGTATAGGGCGACGGCGCTGGCTCGGGCGACGGATGGGGCGGCGCCTGCGGTGCTCTTCGACGGCGGGGAAGGAGGGGAATAGGACTTGCGCGATGAGGGGGTTGCGGTGGTGGTGGCGGCGCGCGTCGAGGTGGCCGGAACAGGTGAGGTAGAGGGCGGCGACTCCGACGCTCCGGCGAGGACACAGGTCGTCGGGGCAGCGTCTCCGGTTGTCCCTAGGGGCAAAAAAGATGTCAACGGGATGCGCACGGACTTGGGCAGTGTCTTGGTGGAGAAGAACGAGGTCGAGGCAGCCTTACGGATGACGACAAACTCCAGTGACGGAGCTTCGGCCGGCGAGATCCAAATGAACGGAGCGAGCGATGTGAGCGGCGTGAGGAGGAACGAAGTGGCAGAATCGAACGAGGGGCGTCGGGGGCATTTATAGGCGCAAGGAGGGGCTGTGGAGTCGTGGGGATGATGTTTATCCCGAGAGGGATGCGGCCGGCGGGTTCGGGCGGCACGCGCGTGCTCTAACTGAACGAGGGAAGCGGGAGGTTGGGGAAGACAGGGGCGGGCCCCATCTGGCAGTGAGTGCGAGGGGGAGCGAGCGGTGGCCTTCGGGCGTTGGGAGCAGGCCGCGGGCCGAAGTGCATGGCTGGTTGGGCCTGCGCGCGGGTGTGCGTGTGTTGTTTTTTTTTACAAAAACTTTCCGAGGCCAAACGAAACCAAACAAAATCCTAAAAAAATACCACAATAATTTCTAAAATTATCTCTGAATATCTGTAACACAGTGAACATTTAATCAAGCATAGAAGAATTTGAAAATATTTTCCTAATGCATTTAATGCATTTTTTGCAAATTGAATAAATACCAAATAAGTTCTAAAAACTCCAAATAATATTCAAATGAAATTCCCACCTCTTTTATATTTTGAGGAAGTCATCTTATCCCCTCTCCTTCAGTTTTCTTGAGTGGAAAATAATATTTGAACATTCGAGAAAACTCCAAAATACCATAAATCATGAGATGCAAATGGTTTCAAATATTATTTTAAATAATCGTCTATTGGTTTCATAATCCATTTCCATTTTCTTTCTAATAATTGAAGGAGTCATATTTCCTTCTCTCTTTATTTTATTTGAATGAATGGAAATGTTTTGAAACTCAAAACGGAAAACTTTCCAAAAATGAACCAAATGTAATTCAAAAGTGCTCCTCATCACTTCCCACTCTATTTCATATATTCTGAAGAAGTCCTATTATATTCTCTCATGAAAATCCTTGAGTGGCATAGAGTTTCTGAGTTGGACTATTGTTCAAATGGAATTCAAATCAACTTCAAAACCCCTTTTCATTTCGTTAAATGGAAGAAGTCATATCATCTTCACTCTAGGGTTTTGTGATGAAATTAATTTGAATTCAGGAAGATCAAAATGCAAGATGCAAAGTTGTGGTAAAGTCCTTTTATTCCCTCTCATTCAACTTTCAAAAAGTTTTCAATTTCCAATCATTTTCACACAATCAATCACACAACAATCAAACAAACAATCATAATAATTTATTTAATATAACATTCCAAAATTTAGAATTTTGGATGTTACATTACATCATAATAATTTTCATAATTTTATTCACAATTATGGGTTCGAGAATACTCCTCGTAGGCACATGTCGTCCAACTGGGACATATCCTGGCCAAGAGAAAATAGTGCAGGAAGAAAACCTTGGGGCCCTGAGAATAAACACATAATGGTTGAGGTGAAGAAAAACAGTGAATTAATTCATCAAGCCCTTCGGGAGATTCAAGGTTTCAGGGATCTACTCATGGTATATCGGGGAACACCGCTTCATCACCACCATCATCTTCTTCACCACCAAAAGAAAATTGAGTATTGGGTATGGGCACTCCCCTTGGCTTCCGCCAAGCTTGGGGGAGGTGCCCCGGTATCGTATCATCCCACTATCTTTTTGCTTTTACTTATTTTAGTTCGATCCTTTTGCTTTAGATGAATAAAATTTCAGTTCGATCCTTTCTTCTTTTAGAGTTTGCTTAGTGATCTATCCTTGTAATCATGTGCAAGTTATATAATAAAGTTAGTTTGAGTGTTTGCTTTCTTTACTTTCATTTTGCAAATAAAGAAAATAAAAGAAAAGGAGAAAGGAAATAAATGAAGAAACAAAATAAATAATGAAAATATTATATACTAATCCTATGGTAGGTGATAGCACCACATAAGGAAAAGTATAAGTAGAAAATTTTATTAGAGATTGACAAACATAGCATTAGTCAATGATGCAACTCACGAAAGAATTAATAAGGGAAGGGATGATTCACATATAGATATACTATTCTAGAAATCTTTTATGATTGTGAGCCCTCATCAAAATATTATATGCCAAAATTGTTGATGTTGGACAAGGAAGACAAATTAATGATTTATGTTTGTTTATATTCACATAGAAGTCATATTGTCATAGATCCTTTAACATGTGGTGCTTGCCCCTATCTTTGCTAGCCAAAATTCTGTACTAAGTAGAGATACTACTTGTGCATCCAAAAACCCTTAAACCCAAATATTTTTCAAGTGTCCACCATACCTACCTAGGGATTGAGCAATATCCCTCAAGTAAGTTGTCATCGGTGCAAAAAGGCAATAAAAAATTGCTTCTAAAAGTGTGAGATCATTTAGTGTAAGAGAAAATTGAGCGTTGTACGAACTTGGATGACAAAGAATAAAAGCGACAGTCTGCATAATAAAGGTTGTCATCTTAAGGGGCAATACAACATGACGTTCTCTTGCACTAAGGGATTGAGCATACAAACAAATAAGTGCATGGCAACCTCTACTTCCCTCTGTGAAGGGCCTATCTTTTACTTTTATGCAAAGAGTCAAAGTTTTTCTCTCTATTCCTTTTATTTTTCTCTTTTGGCAGCATCATGTGGTGAGGAAAGATCTAGGCACATATGTCCAGTTGAATATAGATAGCATAAGTTATTATTGTTGACATCACCCTTGAGGTGAGTATGTTGGGAGGCGAAACTATAAGCCCCTATCTTTCTATGTGTCCGGTTGAAACGTTTTGCTCATGGGTACGAGGTGAGTGTTAGCAATCATAGAATACTATATGATGGTTGAGTATGTAGACTTGCCTAAAGGCTCCGACACGCGACCCTTCCAGAAAAGATGATGAATCGTAGTTGCAAAGTTGACCGAGAACATAGTTTGTTGGTTTCTAATAGAGTTTTTGCTTTATACTTCGATTGTGTGATGAACGATTACTTATTCATGAGAAGTATATGATAAAAGTTCTATGATAAAAGTCCTACGTTTAATTTTGTTGCTGTTATAATAATCAACATGATGCTTCTATGTCGTATTTTGTTTTATCGACACCTCTCTCTCAAAGCATGTGGACATGTTTTTCGATTTCAGTTTTTGCTTGAGGACAAGTGAGGTCTAAGCTTGGGGGAGTTGATATGTCCATTTTGCATCATGTTTTCTTACTGTTATTTATAATGTTTTATCCATAATAATGCTTTTTGGAGTAATTCTAATGCCTTTTCTCTCATAATTTGCAAGGAACACACCAAGAGGGAGAATTCCGACAGCTGGGAATCTGGACCTAGAAAAGCTACGTCAGGCCACCTATTCTGCACAACTCCAAATTAGCTGAAACTTTATGGAGATTTTTTATGGATTATTTGAGAAATACTGGAGCCAATAAACACCAGAGGGGGGCACCAGGTGGGCACAACCCACCTGGGCGCGCCAGGCCCCCCAGGTGCGCCCTGGTGGGTTGCGGCCTCCTCGGGCCACCTCTGGTGCCCATCTTCTGGTATATAAGTGGTTTTGACCTAGAAAAAATGACAGGAGGACTTTCGGGATGAAGCGCCACCGCCTCGAGGTGGAACTTGGGTAGGAGCACTTTTGCCCTCCAGCGGAGCGATTCCACCAGGGGAACTTCCCTCCCGGAGGGGGAAATCATCGTCATCATCATCACCAACAACTCTCCCATCTTGGGGAGGGCAATCTTCATCAACATCTTCAACAACACCATCTCCTCTTGAACCCTAATTCATCTCTTGTGTTCAATCTTGTTACCGGAACTATAGATTGGTACTTGTGGGTGACTAGTAGTGTTGATTACATCTTGTAGTTGATTACTGTATGGTTTATTTGGTAGAAGATTATATGTTCAGATCCATTATGTTATTTAATACTCCTCTGATCATGAACATGTTTATCATTTGTGAGTAGTCACTTTTGTTTTTGAGGTTACAGGAGAAATCATGTTGCAAGTAATCATGTGAACTTGATATGTGTTCGATATTTTGATAGTATGTATGTTGTTATTCCCTTAGTGGTGTCATGTGAACGTCGACTACATGACACTTCACCATATTTGGGCCTAAGGGAATGCATTGTGGAGTAGCAATTAGATGGTGGGTTGCGAGAGTGACAGAAGCTTAAACCCCAATTTATGCGCTATTCCGTAAGGGACCGATTGGATGCAAAAGTTTAATGCTATGGTTAGAATTTATTCTTAATACTTTTCTCGTAGTTGCGGATGCTTGCGGGAGGATTAATTGTAAGGGACCGGTCCACCCACATATCAAATTATCAAAGTACTGAACACAAATCAAACCAACATGATGAAAGTGACTAGACGAAATTTCCGTGTACCCTCAAGAATGCTTTGCTTATCATAAGAGACCGTTTTGGCCTATCCTTTACCTCAAAAGTATTGGGCTACCTTGATGCACTTTTGTCACTATTATCGTTACTTGCTCGTTACAAATTATCTTGCTATCAAACTACTCGCTACTTACAATTTCAGCACTTGCAGACAATACCTTACCAAAAACTACTTGTCATTTCCTTCTGCTCCTCGTTGGGTTCGACACTCTTGCTTATTGAAAAGAGCTACAATTGATCCCCTATACTTGTGGGCCATCATCCCCTCCAGAGGCTAAACCCCTTGGCTTATATACACGGGGGCATCTGGGGTTACATGGTCGGTATACAGGGGGGTTACATGGAGGCGGTAGGAGATGTCTTGGAGTATACATCAAGTCTTCGGTAGGTGCAGTCTTAATCACGCCTAGGCACGCGGATTATGGAGTCCACCTCAAAGAGAGCGAGGGCCCACCGACCCATCGAGGACTACAGGTCGGCTGGGTTAGTACCCCGGTATCTAGGACACCGTCAATGGCTGTGCATAGAACCTAATGCCTTCGTCCGGTCCTCAAACCACGAGGACCTTAATGTCGTTGTGTTAGTCGCCTCTGGTATGGAACACGAAGTAGGATGGATGAGTTATCTCAATATAGCGCGTCTTGAGAGATAATGTTATGCGAGGGACCGCCCACCAGAAGTAGACCACCGTATCCTATAGTGCAGGCACTGACTTAGTCACAACGTGACATGGTCATAAAACCCTAACTTCATTCCGCACCGGTACCGAATGAGACCGTACCTAGATGCTAGCAATCTCATCTAAAACATCACATACTTCTCTTAGTTTATTTCTTCTGCTTAGTTTAGTATTTATTTTCCATTCTCTCTAGTACTTAGTTTATTTCATGCTTTTTACCTTCCCCTTGCAACTTACTTAAGTGAGCTATTTCCAAACTCTAGTTTGGGTGTGAGCGTGGTTGTGTAAGTGATGACACAACTGCGGGGATTGTGGTGCCAACCTATTCGCTCCCCATGGGATCGACAAACCTTACTTATCATGAAATTGCTACATAGCTCTATGCACTTGCACGACATCATCCATGCCCCACGATGGTCAAACGAACAGATGGGTGGAGGATCAATACTCGTCAGTGCCTGAGATGGAAGCAAGGAAATCGAACATATGAGCGGCATACACCACCAATTAGGGATGATTTGTTGTGGTTGGCTTGGCTAGGCACAAGCACTGATGCTTTGCCAATGTTGAGCAAAGGGATGACCTTTTGGAGGAAGGTGTGTGAGTTCTTTCATCAATTGAAGAACTACCTGCCATAGGTTGTGGCAAAAATTGATGATCAGAATGATAACTGCATCAATCATCGGTGAGCAAGTATTGTGGCACATATGCCCAAATGAAGAGTCGTGCACCAGGTGGCATAGTGTAGGATCAATAAAGTATTTCTAGAGGGGGGTGAATAGATAACTTCTAATGGTTGTCAGCTCTGTTGGGCTCCCTCTCATGGTCTAAGGAATTAGGCATACGTTATCTTTCGCATGATTATACTTATAATAAATGACGTTGTGATCTCATAGTATATCGACTGATTGGGTCTGTTCGGCACAATTGTTCTTCCAGCAATGTGTTCCCATTGTTGTCGGCTTTCTTTTTTACTTTTATTATGCCTGTGATCAGAAAAACAGAATCATCATGCAACACATGAGCTAGTCTTAGAGGTGAGACTAGGAATCTACTTGTTGTTTATTATTCCACACATGCAATCGGGTTTCACTCCGAATCTCGTGGTTATTGTAGACTCAAGAACCGTTGCAATTATAACCCCAAAAAATAAACATTAATTACGACATGGAAATAAATAATAACATTTATTATTGCATCTAGGGCATATTTCCTTCAGCGCTCTCACATGGGTATCATCAAGCTCGTAAGTTTTGCTTCATATAAAGTTCATCTCATGATTCATCTGCTCTATGTTGCAATGTGTTCATCATGTGATTCATTTGCTTTGCTAGCCAGGCCTCGTGGTGACATTGTACAAGAAAAACGAGGGAAAGACATTCACTGTCCATCACTGTTGGATGAAGTTGGCCAAAGTGAATGGACTGGCTTGGCCAATTCACTCGAGACCGCCAATGCCGAAAAGTGGCACAACCTTACAAGTGGATGAAGTTAGTGAAAGAAGCGGTGGAGTTTAAAGGGTGCTTGTATTGTACTAGCAAATCGAGTGGTGAGGTCGAGGGGGAATGAGAGGGTGAAGTGGAGTGGGGCAGCTAGCCAAATGACAGAGAAGTGGGAGGACATCATGAACAAGAAGTAGGTGGTAAGTGCCAAACTCAATGAACTCGGAAAGAAAAAGAAATAGGAGAAGTTTAAAGAGTTCACGGAGGTGTAAGCAAAGAAGGTGAACATTAAGGAGAAGATGCTTGCCATTCAGACGAATTGCGAGGAGTCGTGTGATTTCATGTATGTCAAGGCCGACGACTTGGATGCCGCTGCTGCGGTGTGGGTTCACCAAACGTGTAGCACCATCATTGCACGCTATGCTAATGGTGGCGGGTAATGATTCATTCGTTGCTTTTGTTTGAATTGTTGGGTTCAGATTATGAACTTTGTTTGAATTATTGGGTTTGGATTGTGAATTTTGTTTGAATTGTTTGACATGCATCATTTAACTTTCAATTGTTTGAAAGATTATATATGTATCGTCGAATTGCTTTTGAATGTTTAATATCAAAGACATTTGATTTAGCGAAAAAAGACAGAAAAGGAGGGGCTGACAAATAGGGATTTTTGAAGGATAGGATTAGATGGTCGATGCGTGCCTAGTTGTCAACTGACAAATGAATTCGTTTGGATGCTATCCTTGAAAATGCACTAAACCAGGTGGGGAATCCGAATGTTTTTCACATGAAAGTGTCTAAAACCAACAATATTTATCATATTTCAATAGATTTTCACATCAAATATACTTGTTATTGTAAAAGATTTTGTTTTGATTTTGACAAAGTTATGCAGAGTAAATAAAAACAGAATGAAGACATGACGTGATTGCTACGTTCATCACAGGTAGACCGTTTACCAGTATCGCCAAGTCAACCTGACCCGGTGCACCGGGCGATTCCTTTAATGCGGTCGTTTTATCCACGTGGAGTCACCCCATTCGCGTGAGCCCCGCACATCTGGCCTCCCATTGGTCCACGTCACCCGCCTCCACGTCTCCCCGAAAAGGAGCTCCAGATCCCTTCCCCTTCTGGTTGTAGAAGCTCTTAACCCGCGAGGCGCGAGGGCCAGCCAGTGAGGAAGACGGCGACGACGACGACGACGACGAAGACGAGGAGGAGGCAGGCAGTACCGCAGGGGCATACGCGTGGATTCGCGAGCCGCGGGAACTCCGGCCCTGACTCATAGCCGGTGGGTTGAGGGGGAGGTCGAGCGGGACGCGGCGAGGGGGGGATGGCGGCGCCGCGGAGGAGCGGGGCGCGGCTCGCGGCCGTCCTCGCGCTGCTGCTGCATCTCGCGGCGGTGATCGAGGGGTAATGCTCGGAACAGTTGTTGATCCTCGCGTGGTTTCTTCTAGATCTTATTATTTTGCCCTCCGGATCCCACTCCTACCGAATTCACGAGTGATTTTTTCCCTGACGAAACGGATTTAGGATCTGTGCGTCCGAGTTCAGTCTGCTCCAAATATTGGGTTGGCATTTGGGCCCCGCTAAAATTCGTGTTGTTTTTGTTGGTGTGGATCAGGAAGAGCTTCTACGACGTGCTGCAAGTCCCCAAGGGCGCGTCGGAGGATCAGATCAAGAGGTCGTACCGCAAGCTCGCGCTCAAGTACCACCCCGACAAGAACCCCGACAATGAGGAGGCCACCAAGCGATTCGCCGAGATCAATAATGGTACTAGCCTGTGTTAGGAGTAAAAGGAGTGAAATTCCACTCGCCGAGCTTGAATAATTCGACTTCACGGGATCTATGTTTGAATGTGTTGCTATCATGCAGCGTATGAGGTCTTGACGGATCAGGAGAAGAGGAAGATCTATGACCGGTATGGTGAGGAGGGGCTGAAGCAGTTCCAAGGCGGGAGAGGAGGAGGCGGTGGTGGGATGAACATGCAGGACATCTTCAGCAGGTGAGGATTTTTTTAAATGTTACCTACCATCTGTCATTTAGTAGCATCAATCTCAAGTATGCCGTGTATACAGTGTGTGTGGCGCTCTGAGGAATGATCTACCTATTTTGTTCTATTACAATGCACCGTGTAATAATTTGCTATCTATACGAGTTTAGAAATACAGGGAAAAGAATTGTCAACTTAGAAGTAGAAACAATAATCTGTCATTAGGCTATAATGTGTAATGCAACATGCTTGCTAGTGAAATATCAACAAAACGTGTTCTGGTCGCCCTTAGATTGCTGACTTGCTGTACATATCAAGAGAGATATTAGATTGCATGGATCTTCTGTTTATAGATATAGCGAACTGTCAAAATTTTAGTTGCTCATCAATCGATAGGGAATACGGTAATTCATATGACCGTATTGAATACATGAAGATTGAGATGCACTTAAGTAGTGAAATGACACCTCCTGTTTGAGTTGAAATATCCCCTGAGCTGCCCATTCCAATATTGTACTATTGCTAGAGCATCTCTAGCCAATCCCTTAAAATTTAAGCCCTCATATGCCTCCTCAAACTTTAACTCCTTATATTTGAGGAGTTAAAAATGTGGTTCCTAGCCTAACTCTTAAATTTAACTCAAACTCTTTTTTTCACACAATTTCATTCAAACAAAAATTTGAAACTAGTCCATGAACACACATTTCGATTGAAACTACATTGCATTACATGAAATTTAAACTACATTGCATAAACTACATGATTTGAAGGAAATAAAAACTAAAAAAAAGCCTACTACTCGTTCATGAGCTCATCTCAATTCACGCCGTTTGTTGCCGGAGCCGGTGTCGCTGGAGCAAAGGTCAACGAACGCCCCACCAGACAGCCTGACCTCGTCGGTAGCCCCCTTCTTGTACAACTCAAGATGCCGGCGTTCCTTGGTGACAAACTCCAGATTATTCCGGCGAAGCTTGGCCATGTACTCCCCATTTGCGCGCGTCCCCTCAAGCCACTTGAAGGCCTCCTGATCCTCCTGCACCCCGTGGCGGGAGACCACTTGGGGGTCCATGGCAACGAACTCCAGGACCTCACGGCTGCTGAGGGGGAAGTTGATTTTTGCCTGGCTGTCGTAGAGGCTGACCGCCTTCATGTTGTAGGCCCTTGCCGCCAGCTCCGCCGATTAGAAGGAGCCAGTCCAGTATCAGCGGGTGATGCCGCACGCCATGATACTTCCCCTTTGAGGCGGTAGGTTGGTGAAGTAGCGGGAGGGGGGACGCGCTGCTGCGTGCTCGGGTCGGCTGCGCGCCGCGGCACTGATCTGTGCTTCGAATCGGCGGCGGCTCAATCCTGCCATTTTGGGGGTCGGGGAAGGCACCGGTTGATTGGAAGTGTCGGCGGGGGTGCGGGGTGGATTTGGGCGGCACAGGCGTCGATTCGGTGTGAGCGAGGAGAAAAATTTGTATTGAGTGTTGACAAATGCACCAGTTTGGTGTTTGTCATTGATCCAAGAGATCATGAGTAATAATTTTTAGAAAGTTCAGCTTATAGTAGTGGAATTATGTTCTTTTCTGCATATGCTCGTGCAATTAAAAGCAATTGACGTAAGGATCAACAACAGCGCAGCTGACAAACTAAAATTTCATATGTGCTTGCATCACTTGTGAAGTCATGGCATACACAGATGAGGATTGCTTCTTGTGCTGCAGCACATAATTGAAAAAATAAATATCATGTATTTCTCTGATGTTGTCATTTCTCAAAGTTGTTAAAATAATTCAGTACTAAACTGGACGGAAGCAACGCAATACCAATCATCATATTGTGTTTGTTGTGTTTGTACCACATGAATTTCCAGTTTTAGTAATCACTTGCTCTTCTTTTACAAACTTATTCAGCTTTTTCGGAGGAGGTGGTGGTGGTATGGAAGAGGAGGAAGAACAGATCATAAAAGGTGATGATGTGATTGTTGAACTGGATGCTTCACTAGAGGACCTGTACATGGGTGGTTCATTAAAGGTAACCAATTTGCGTGGCTGGTGAACTGGAAATATATTGCTAAGTTACGTATACCAAATTATCACAGACACTAGACAAATGCTGCACCTAGTTAGTAGATAACCTAATCTCTATATTTGGTAGCATGACGCGAGTTTTCACGAAGTAGGCTGCCTGCATTATGAACGCTTAATTGTGTATAGCCCAAATTTTAGTTTGCTATTTTGTTGACATGGTAGGTTTGGAGAGAAAAAAACATCATAAAACCAGCACCAGGAAAGAGACGATGCAACTGCAGGAATGAAGTTTACCACCGTCAAATTGGTCCTGGAATGTATCAACAAATGACCGAGCAGGTACTTTCCTAACTGACATGCTATGTTATCTGCGGCTGATGTGATTTATAACATACAGAAAACTAGAGTGTTTCATGAATTTCTTCTGTGATTAAATTAAGTTTTCTTCTTAATCATTTCATTATTTTCTGTTCTACCCAGTGATAGCTTTTTCTTTGTCATCTTCAGGTCTGCGACCAGTGTCCAAATGTTAAGTATGTACGAGAAGGTGACTTTTTAACTGTTGATATTGAGAAGGGTATGCAAGATGGACAGGTATGAAGCAGTTGTCATATTTTATCTCCAGTACTTAGCCTTGGGTCAATTGAAAGTATATCTGCTGTCACTTAGTTGCATATGGTTATTCGAGACTTGAGAAGTGAATTCTTTTGGCAAATTTGCTTGTTTATTTCTTGAGATACAAATCATTGACTTACACCAATGTATTACTTGGGCATGTTTAGACTATAGAGGTAGCTAAGAAGAAACGTCCAGATAAGATACCACTACAATGTGTAAGGGTCATCATCAGAATATTATTTTAGTCTATTTTTGAAATGTGGTGCCTGAACCATTTGTTTGAATCGAATATGTGTGCATTTGCCACTTTTCATGTGAACTGTGGTTACATCTGATTGCCTACACAAGGTTGCTATGACAATGGTAATAAGTTACCACATGGTCAAGAGACAATTAAATATAATTGCTTAAGTTGATAAGTTGTTTATCATGATGCAATGTATCCATTGTGATATGCTCCACTTTACTGCTTAGATGTTGACTTGGCAGTGCCATTTGATATTTTAGGAGGTTTCATTTTTCGAGGAAGGAGAGCCTAAGATTGATGGAGAACCTGGAGACTTGAAGGTTTGTTTTTCCTCCTTTCCATGGTTGGTTGCAATTATCGTAGGAAATAATTGAGACTAATTTCATCCTGAAAAAATGGTTTCATGAGCAGTTCAAGATTCGGACAGCACCACATGACCGCTTCAGAAGAGAAGGCAATGACCTGCATGCAACAGTTACAATCTCCCTGGTATGGCCTGTCTGCCCTCTCTCTTGTGCCTATTACAATTAACATTAAGACCAGTTAGTGCGGAGAAAATTAGTGCAGCCTGTACCTTGGTTGAAAATGATCTTAATTGGTATGTAAGAACCAAAGAAGTTGTATAAAAATTGGATGAGTTTGATGCTATCACATATCCGTAAACTGGGTACTCATTATTCCAGTTAAAACCTCGCTACATCCTACATCAAACTGTGAACTCTCCAAAGGAGTATTGCACATTTCCATTGCAGTGATCACTTTAACATTTAGGTTCCATTGGGGACATAAGGGTTCTGCTGAAAATTCACAGTAAACTCTAGATCAACTTCGGGTAAATGTCCTATTTATGGGCCTTGCTGTTATTTAGTTACTTCTACCCCTGGTCTATTTGTCATCCTCTGAATCCAACTTCACTTAATCCACCAAATTTCTCTTCTTTCCAATATGGTGTACTGGATGGAGTCTGTTCTACATCTCTCATGATTTGATTACCTTTTGCTGCTACAGCTCCAAGCTCTGGTTGGATTTGAGAAGAACCTCAAGCATCTTGACAACCATCTTGTCCAAATCGGCTCCCAGGTAAGTCACCAAATGCTCAACAGTACACCATTCATTTTGCATCTTGTAGGCTGACTGCATCTAATCTACTCTGTTCCATCACAAATTGTTAGGGTGTCACTAAGCCCAAGGAGGTAAGGAAATTCAAAGGAGAGGGCATGCCATTGCACCAAAGCAACAAGAAAGGCGATCTGTATGTGACGTTTGAGGTGTTGTTCCCGAAAACCCTGACAGACGACCAGAAGGCCAAGCTGAAGGACGTTCTTGCATAAGAACTGCCCTTTTTTCACTTTGTGCTGCAGCTAGTTGTTTGAGGTGTACCTCAAGGAAATTTTCCAAGTAGCTTGCATGGGAAGAAGCACCAATGGTGTTGCCTTTCTAGTGGGTGTATGTGATTTTCCGTTGGTAATATTAGCAGCTCGTTTTTTAAGCTCCTTTTTCCGTTTTGATGCTCTTTAACAGATCTGTAGTATTAGAAAGTCAAAATGAACTTGCACCAGAATATTTGTACTCCTGGAATACAGTGTCTATAGAATTGTAGCTTATACTCACCAACTTATTTGCTGATTTTACAATGCAGTTGGCGGTCTTTAATGTGTACTCGATCGATACATCCATTTTTATCCATTTTGATGACAAGTATTATTGGAATCTAGATACATTCCTTTTTATCCATTTTGATGACAAGTATTTCCGGACAAAGGGAGTACTGATTAGTGCAGTAAATGATGTGCTTTTCTTTAAGAGCTACACTGAACGTTGGCTGTGAGAGATTGGGCCATGTAAATACGAAATTTGGACTGTCTGATCATCGCAAAATGAAAATCCTGCAAGCTACATTGCTGTGCGTGCGGCATTTTCTGGTGTCTTTTTTGAAGGAAAAGTTGCAAAGCATTGCAACATCTCGTAATCATCCACAAATGCCCATTGATTTAACAAAGCGTTGAAACTTAGGCATGACATATGCAATAGAAAAACAGAAAAAGTAATAATAAAATAGCGCACACAACAACACAGAAAACACGTTTGCAACATAAAAACAACCCCTTGCAGCTGAATGCCCATGTGTATACAACAATCAACATATGCAGACAGAACGTTGAACGTGAGTACACAACATTAATAAGGAACCCAAATTTGCTAACCTCTCACGATGGCATCCCCTTGAGCCGCCATCTTACTGAACTCTGGGCGCATGAACTTTTGAGCTCCAACTCGTCCATGGCGGAACTCCATTCAGGAAGAGCAAAGGGAGAGACTATGGAAGCAGGGGCGGGGCCAAGATTTGGGTATAGAGGAGGGGAGGGGGCAAGCCAAGTATGGATAAAAAAAATCTAATACAAACAAGGTTGAGCACTTGCACATCAGCTTCCTTAAAATTTCAGCACGTTTACAATTCAAAGCAACCGGTTAGAAAACGAATTAATCTTAATGGTGTTTGGCCGCATTTTTACTCCTCGTAATATAGGAGTCTCAGTTTCAGAGGCAACCAGCTTAGAAAACGAATTAATCTTAGTGTTGTTTGGTGGTGTTTTTTCTCTTCATAGTTGAGGAGTTTTAATTTCTGAATTCTATACTCATACAGTCAACATAGGAAATTTTTACATCACAAATAGGAACTCATACAAGATAATTTGCATCACAATAATTTCTGGGACGTGTAGAAGATATGAATTCTTAAATCTTAATAGCATCTCAAATCACAATATAAAACAACTAAATCTAACGTATAATTTCAAAACTAATACGAGATGAGAATCAAGAAAAATTAGTATACTGTGATGCGCTAACCTGCTAGTTTGTTGGCTGAAGCAGTGAAGACGTTGGGTCGTCAACTCGCCGTATGAATCAGATTGTGAGAAGCAGAGTAGGCAGTAGGGAGAGCAAAGTTAGACGGGCGGCAAGGCACACCGGCGGCAGCGCCTAATCCCTACCCACGTACTCGCGCCTAATCCCTACCCACGTACTCCCTCCGTCCCAAAATTCTTGTCTTAAATTTGTCTAAATACGGATGTATCAAATCAAATTCTTGTCTTATATTTATCTAGATACGAATGTATCTAATACTAAAATATGACTTGATACATCCGTATTTAGACAACTTTAAGACAAAAATTTTGGGACGGAGGGAGTACATTAAGAACTTGAGATGTGTGTGGGGGGGGGGTGAGGGGGGAGGACTCCCCCCGTTCCTAAATATAAGTCTTTGTAGAGATTCCATTACAAACTACATACGGATGTATATAGACATGTTTTAGAGTGTGGATTCACTCATTTTGATCCGTATGTAGTCCATAGTGGAATCTCGTATAGGAAGGGATCTTGATGGATGGGGGCGCCTCAAGAAGATACATGCCAATAAAATATTTCGGACGAACAAATGTATGCCGGCAACATTGTTTCTGAAAGGGCAAATGTTTACAATCGCCTGGCCGGCTGAACTTTCAGTCGGTCGCCTCTGTCGCGCGTGATCAGCCTGATGGACCCTCCACCTTATCTCCTTTCTTCGTTGCCCACTTGTTCTTCTTCATATGGACGCATATTCTTCCTCCATCAGCCAGCCTTTTGGCTGCAGTGCAGCCCATGTCGCTGCCATCATGCCAATGGAGTTTCTACCGGAAGCGTTGCTCAGGATGATGCGCTCGATTGTCTTGCCGATCACGGTTGCATATGCACTCCACCTCTCCGTACAGGGCTCGGGAGTGCCGGAGTTACAACTACCAGGCAAAACGCCGCAAGCGGTAGCTGTTTTGCTACAACCGTGGTCGCCGGTGCTGGAAGAGAAGACCACGTCGGCACTCTTTCTTTGCAACCGCATAGAGCAAAGTTGCAACCTTTGTCGCGTTTTGCCTGGCAGTTGCAACCTCTCTCCGTTTTGCCGAGGAGGGGGGGGGCACTGTATGGAAGAAGAGGTATAGGAAGGGATTTTGATGAATGGGGGCGCCTCAAGAAGGTACATGCCAATAAAATATTTCGGAGGAACAAATGTATATCGGCAACATTGTCTCTGAAAGGACAAATGTTTACAATCGGCTGGCCGGCTGAACTTTCAGTCGGTCACCTCTGTCGCGCGTGATTAGTCTGATGGACCCTCCACCTTATCTCCTTTCTTTGCTGGCCACTTGTTCTTCTTCATGTGGACACGTATTCCGTTGGAAATATGCCCTAGAGGCAATAATAAAATGGTTATTATTATATTTCTTTATTCATGATAATTGTCTATTGTTCATGCTATAATTGTGTTATCCGGAAATCATAATACATGTGTGAATACATAGACCACAACACGTCCCTAGTGAGCCTCTAGTTGACTAGCTCGTTGATCAAAAGATAGTCATGGTTTCCTGACTATGGACATTGGATGTCATTAATAACGGGATCACGTCATTAGGAGAATGATGTGATGGACAAGAGCCAATCCTAAGCATAGCTCAAAGATCGTTTAGTTCATTTGCTATAGATTTTCCGAATGTCAAGTATCATTTCCTTAGACCATGAGATTGTGCAACTCCCGGATACCGTAGGAGTGCTTTGGGTGTGCCAAACGTCACAACGTAACTGGGTGGCTATAAAGATACACTACAGGTATCTCCGAAAGTGTCTATTGGGTTGGCACGAATCGAGACTGGGATTTTTCACTCCGTATGACGGAGAGGTATCTTTGGGCCCACTCGGTAATGCATCATCATAATGAGCTCAATGTGACCAAGTGGTTGATCACAGGATCATGCATTACGGTACGAGTAAAGTGACTTGCCGGTAACGAGATTGAACGAGGTATTGGGATACCGACGATCGAGTCTCGGGCAAGTAACGTACCTATTGACAAAGGGAATCGTATACGGGATCGATTGAATCCTCGACATCGTGGTTCATCTGATGAGATCATCGAGGAGCATGTGGGAACCAACATGGGTATCCAGATCCCGCTGTTGGTTATTGACCGGAGAGTCGTCTCGGTCATGTCTGCGTGTCTCCCGAACCCGTAGGGTCTACACACTTAAGGTTCGGTGATGCTAGGGTTGTTGAGATATTAGCATACGGTAACCCGAAAGTTGTTTGGAGTCCCGGATGAGATCCCGTACGTCACGAGGAGTTTCGGAATGGTCCGGAGGTTAAGATTTATATATAGGAAGTCAAGTTTCGGCCATCGGGAAGGTTTCGGGGGTAATCGGTATTGTACCGGGACCACCGGAAGGGTCCCGGGGGTCCACCGGGTGGGGCCACCTATTTCGAAGGGCTCCATGGGCTGAAGTGGGAGGGGAACCAGCCCCTAATGGGCTGGTGCGCTCCCCATGGCCCTCCCCCTGCGCCTAGGGTTGGAAACCCTAGGGGTGGGGGCGCCCCACTTGGCTTGGGGGGCATTCCACCCCCCTTGGCCGCCGCCCCCCTAGGGGTCCTATATATAGTGGAGGGGAGGGAGGGCAGCCACACCCTAGCCCTTGGCGCCTCTCTCTCCCTCCCGTGACACTCCTCCCTCTCCCTGAGCTAGGCGAAGCCCTGCTGAGATCACCGTTGCTTCCACCACCACGCTGTCGTGCTGCTGAATCTTCATCAACCTCTCCTTCCTCCTTACTGGATCAAGTTGGAGGAGACGTCTTCCCAACCGTACGTGTGTTGAACGCGGAGGTGTCGTCCGTTCGGCGCTAGGTCATCGGTGATTTGGATCACGACGAGTACGACTCCATCAACCCCGTTCTCTTGAACGCTTCCGCGCGCGATCTACAAGGGTATGTAGATGCACACACCCCCTCCCTCGTTGCTAGATGACTCCATAGATTGATCTTGGTGATGCGTAGAAAATTTTAAAATTCTGCTACGTTTCCCAACATATTCTTCCTCCATCAGCCAGCCTTTTGGCTGCAGTGCAGCCCATGTCGCTGCCATCATGCCAATGGAGTTGCTACCGGAAGCGTTGCTCAGGATTGTGCGCCCGATTGTCTTGCCGGTCACGCCTACATACGCACTCCACCTCTCTGTACAGGGCTCGGGAGTGCCAGAGCTGCAACCGGCCAGGCAAAAGGCTGCAACTGCCAGGCATAACGCCGCAAGCGGTGGCGCATTTTGCTACAACCGTGGTCGCCGGTGCTGGAAGAGAAGACCACACCAGTACTTTTTCTTTGCAACCGCATATAGCAAAGTTGCAACCTCTGTCACGTTTTGCTACAATCGATAAATCCAGAGCTGGAACCAACATGTGATTTTGCTGCATCCTCTGGTTTGTTTTCTGCGGCGACAACAAGGACTCCCTCCGTTCCTAAATATAAGTCTTTTTAGAGATTCCACTACAAACTACATACGGATGTATATAGACATGTTTTAGAGTGTGGATTCACTCATTTTGATCCGTATGTAGTCCATAGTGGAATCTCGTATAGGAAGGGATCTTGATGGATGGGGGCGCCTCAAGAAGGTACATGCCAATAAAATATTTCGGACGAACAAATGTATGCCGGCAACATTGTTTCTGAAAGGGGAAATGTTTACAATCGGCTAGCCGGCTGAACTTTCAGTCGGTCGCCTCTGTCACGCGTGATCAGCCTGATGGACCCTCCACCTTATCTCCTTTCTTCGTTGCCCACTTGTTCTTCTTCATATGGACGCATATTCTCCCTCCATCAGCCAGCCTTTTGGCTGCAGTGCAGCCCATGTCGCTGCCATCATGCCAATGGAGTTTCTACCGGAAGCGTTGCTCAGGATGATGCGCTCGATTGTCTTGCCGATCACGGCTGCATACGCACTCCACCTCTCCGTACAGGGCTCGGGAGTGTCGGAGTTGCAAACTACCAGGCAAAACGCCGCAAGAGGTAGCTGTTTTGCTACAACCGTGGTCGCCGGTGCTGGAAGAGAAGACCACGTCGGCACTCTTTCTTTGCAACCGCATAGAGCAAAGTTGCAACCTCTGTCGCGTTTTGCCTGGCAGTTGCAACCTCTGTCCGTTTTGCCGGGGGAGGGGGGCACTATATGGAAGAAGAGGTATAGGAAGGGATTTTGATGAATGGGGGCGCCTCAAGAAGGTACATGCCAATAAAATATTTCGGAGGAACAAATGTATATCAGCAACATTGTCTCTGAAAGGGCAAATGTTTACAATCGGCTGGCCGACTGAACTTTCAGTCGGTCACCTCTGTCGCGCGTGATCAGTCTGATGGACCCTCCACCTTATCTCATTTCTTTGCTGGCCACTTGTTCTTCTTCATGTGGACGCGTATTCTTCCTCCATCAACCAGCCTTTTGGCTGCAGTGCATCCCATGTCGCTGCCATCATGCCAATGGAGTTGCTACCGGAAGCGTTGCTCAGGATTGTGCGCCCGATTGTCTTGCCGGTCACGCCTACATACGCACTCCACCTCTCCGTACAGGGCTCGGGAGTGCCAGAGCTGCAACCGGCCAGGCATAACACCGCAAGCGGTGGCGCGTTTTGCTACAACCGTGGTCGCCGGTGCTGGAAGAGAAGACCACGCCGGCACTTTATCTTTGCAACCGCATATAGCAAAGTTGCAACCTCTGTCGCGTTTTGCTACAATCGATAAATTCAGAGCTGGAACCAACATGTGATTTTGCTGCATCCTCTGGTTTGTTTTCTGCGGCAACAACAGGGACGTCCTCATTTGTTGCGACCGGCAAGGTAAAAGCTTCTAGCGCTGAGCTTTTCTGCTACCACTATGACCGGCGAAAGTAGCAACCATGAGGTGGTGTGCAACAAGCAATTGCGACCGGCAAGGTAAAAGCTTCTACCACTGAGCTTTTCTGCTACCACTATGACCGGCGAAAGTAGCAACCATGAGGTGGTGTGCAACAAGCAATTTGTTTCGGGAAGAAGCCAGAGCTGGAATCAGCTTTTGGTTTTGCTACAACCGGCAAATCCAGAGCTGGAATCGGCATGTGATTTTGCTGCATCCTCTGGTTTGTTTTCTGCAGCGACGATGGGACGTCCTCATTTGTTGTAACCGACGAGGCAAAAGCTTCTACCACCGAGATTTATTGCTACCAAGGTGGAACCGTGCCCGACGATGGTGACCACGGCGAGTTTCGACGAATAGGGTCGATGCGGCAAGCTGCAGCGGCGACCGCAGGATGTTGTGGGGCAGCTGGACGCGGTGGCCATGGTCCAGGGATGCTAGGGGAGGCGAGCTCATGCGCTGGACTTGGGCGAGGGCACGGCGCGGCACCTAGAAACTTGAGTTCACGCGCCTTGTTCGCGAAACCACCACGGCCCCACCGCCTTTGCACAATGCCACAATGCACTCCGATTCCGGCCAATTTCTGGACTGCGCGCCCGAGTCGAATTCGGCTCCCACTTGTTTCAACCGCCATGACCCTTGATGAGCTATATAAGCAGGCCCCGGTTCCGCTCTAGGAGCACAGCCTGCGACGTTCTCGCAGTCAGCCAAATTACTCACCACCACCCAAGTTCGTCCGCTGGTGTACGCGCAGCTAGACATGGCCATGGCCACCGCCGTGAACGAGCACGTCCTGCTCAGCCATCCCGACAAGCTGGTCCTGCTCGCCGAGATCCCGGCCGCAGACTCGTGCGGCTCGTCCTCGTCGCAGCCCGACGTCACCTTCCGGCTGGTCGTCGAGCAATGCAGCGACTACGGCGGCGGCCCCGTGGACGTCGACACGATGGAGGACGTCTCCTGCCGCGTGCCGCTCCGCGACCTGGGCCGCCGGGCCGCCGCGGACCGGCCGTTCGCGGGCCTCGTGGCCAGGCTCGACAACCCGATGATACGCCCGGAGGTCGCGACGGAGGCCCGGAGGGCCGCGGAGCGCGTCGGGGCGAGGCGCGGCGCGGCCGGCGGGCTCGCCGGCGTGGAGTTCCGCCTCCGCGTGGTGTTCGTCGACGACGGCGCGTCCGAGGAGCCGGCGGCGTCGGACGAGGACGACGAGAGCGGGAGCGACATGGAGTTCGGGGAATTCGACCTGAGCGGCGCGCGGAGCCTGCACGGCCAGCGGGCCGTCGCCGCGTACGAGGACGACGACGAGGACGGCTGCGGCGCCCAGTTCACGGTGCGCCCGTACCGCGCGGGGGAGGGGGCGAGCCTGCTGCTGTCGGGCTTCGAGGCGCGCTCGGACGGCCCCGAGCTGACCGAGCAGCACGAGCTGACGTCGCATGACATGCGCCGCCTCGTGCACCTGGCGCTGGAAGGGGGCGCGAGCATGGAGGAGGACGAGGCCTACCAGCGATCGCTGGCCGGCGGCACGACCGTGTCCCGGGCGTCGCGCGACGCCATGGTCGACCAGGCGCTGCAGTCCGCGAGCCAGCAGCAGCAGCAGCGGTCCAAGTCACCGAGCCCGATCTTTCCGATGCGTTCCGGATTCTGATGCCGGCCGGATTGCAACAAACTTTCCTTTTTACGTGTCTTTTGGTTGGAAACCCCCACCGTGTAAAGTTGGAATACTCATTTCTTTTATTAGGGTCACAAGTTGGAAATTGGAATACTCTTGTGTGTAATGGCTCGTGAAACCTAGCTCGATCACATTGCAACTGTATTGGCTCTATCGAGTAAAAAAGTGACTCTTAAGAGAAGAGAGAGAATTGAATATGGGCGCTTATACGCGTCGGCGCACCGGCTGAACTATTGGGCCGGTCAAGTCCCAACCGTTCGATACGTCGGTTCCCAACCGTCTGATTGCTTTGTTTTGAGAGTCAAACACACAGAAAAAAACACGCACGAGAAACACGGAAAAAAGGACAGCGCGTGCGCACATGCCAGATCTGTGCGCTCGTGGGCCGCCTGCTATCTTGCTTGCCACCGCGACACCGCGCCCGTCACCCGTGCTCACCTGCCGCTTGCCTGACAGTCGTGTCTGGCACTTGCCTTGGCTGCCTCTACTCGTCATGGTTGCAACTCGAACACAGGAGGGTTCCAACGTGCTGTCATCATGGTTGGAGCATCCCCGGCGTCCCCATCTCTGGCTCGCCGCTTGTCAACTTGCACCGCCATGTCTAGCAAAAAAAGCAACAAAAACCTCCAGTATTGGGTTGAAGCAAAAAGATTTGCCAGTTCCAGCAAAAAATAATGATGGTTCCAGCAAAAATCTCAACACACACAAACTTCGGTAGTAGATTTGTAGCAAAAAAAAATAGCTAGTTCCAGCAAAAAGAAATACCGGTTCCAACAAAAAATCATGCCGCTTTGAGCAAGAATGTTTGCTGGTTCCAGCAAATTACATGACACTGATGCGTGTTGGATGTAGCAAAAACTCAAATGGTGGTAGCAAAGAAATTGATGCACTGGTTCCCCCCAAAAACATGGTAGCAAAATATTTGATTGGTTCCAACAAAAACCGAGGTTGGTTGTAGCAAAAATGTACAGTGGTTGTACCAAAAACAAATGACATGGTAGCAAAAATTTGGGTTGGTTCCATGAAAAAGAAACGAACATGGTGGTAGCAAAAAAATTGATTGGTTCCAGCAAGAACTGAAGATGGTGGTAGCAAAACTGAAAACCGGTTGTACCAAAAAGCAAATGACATGGCAACAAAAATTTGAGTTGGTTCCATAAAAAAAGAACATGGTTGTAGCAAAATCTTACACTAGTTCCAGCAAAAATCAAGGGCGTTGACAGTAAAAATTGGGGCTGCTTCCAAGAAAAGAAAATGTTGGATCTCCATCACTTGTCATCGTGGTTGCAACGCCTCAACGCCGGCCTCCGCGGCTCTCCATCACTTCTCGCCGCCATCGGCAGCACCGTTGGGTGTTGGTTTGCAGCGCTGGTCGCTGGGGGGGGGGGGCAGCCACGGTAGGGGAGGCGCGGTGGCCATGGCTGGCGGCACAGCCGGTCGCCGGTGGGGGAGGCGCAAGCATCTACAGAGAGGAAGAAAAGGGGCGAGCGGAGGAGGTTGCGGTAGAGATGCACGAGCGAAGAATGAGTGGATGGTGTTGTCCCTGAAGAGATAAGGTAATACGGGAGATGGTCGTTCGGTGGTGGGTCTACATGGAGAGAAAGAGAGCGGTGCGACCGGCCCGACGATTCGGCCGGTGCGCCGTGTGGAAAGGTTTACCATTGAGTATTGACGTTCTAGCCATTGAAGTTCAATAATTTTTTTGCAGGAAAAGAAAAATGCGGGAGTGCGTCGATTTGGAGCTCAGGCTCAGCTGCACCCATAATCTACGTCGTCCGTTCCAGACTTGGGATTCGAACAAAGCCAGCTGGCGTCTCCTGTGCGAGCGTTGGTAAAAGGAGGAAAACACCCAATACGGTATGAAACAGTAGCCCGTAAGTGGGGCTGGCCCGTCGCTGCCAGACTGGCGTCGCGGTTAAGCGGAATGGGCTGTGGACCAGGACCGTGCATTTCAGAGTGGGCCGTGGGACAAGACTTTAGCTTTTTTTGTCTGGGCCTGGAACAGATAAGGAATCCAGGACAGGGTTCGCTGTCTGAGCCGCTTCCGGCTCATTCTAGAGGCCTCTCGCCGCCGTCGAAGACAAATACGCAGGAGAGGTCACCGGGGCCGCTTTAGCGTGGTGCCGCGCGGGTTCTGTCGCTTTTGCTTCACCGTTGGCCTAGCTGCGGATGGACACTGAGGGAATGGAATTCCTACTGGATGTGGTCGACAGGTTCGTTCTAGTCCAGATCTATGCCGAATTTCTCCTGTTAGAAAAGATTCGATAAGCTTGATCTGCGTTGGAGAGCAAATCTTCATGCGGCTGATTCGCCGTTTTCTATGCAGGTTCCCAGTGCGGGAGGAGTATGCAGATAATGTTGACCATCCGGATCCAGTCTTGCTCATGTACCTTCTGGATAAGGGGGCTGCGAGTCCGGAGATTGGTCAGGCAGACGTTGATTCTGGGGTAGCTGAGATGGTGTGCGGAGGTGTGCTAACTGACGCTGAAGTAGGTGCCCCCCGTAGACGTGATGAATCTCCGACGAGGTCTGCCCAATCATCGGGCAGAGTCAATCCACAGGCCCCGGCTGGACTAAGAGGTGAAGCTCAGAGAACAACCATCTCTAGTTTCTGTTTTTGCTGTTACAAGAGTACCTACGTTTGATCTGTGGTTCAATGTTCACATGAACAAAAGCTTGTTTCTCCATTTGGGGGAAAGTACTGGTTACACCAAACCTCTAACAAGAAAACTTAGAACTGGAAAAATTGCTGGTACGATTATCAACTCTCAAATGGTTTTTTATAGTTTTTCCTGTGTGTACAGAATTTAGTTTGTGCGGTTCTGCAAAAACAGAAAAGTATGATGGCCCATTGAAGATGCTATTCCTCTATTTGCAAGACCGTATGGGGATAAATGCGGTTGGAACAAATGTTCTTGAAGGAATTCTGTCAAAAAGCAGTGATATAATAAAATCCAGAATTTGTAGTAATCAGATTTGGGTTAGTTTTCTATATAATGAACATTTAAATTGTGCATTTTGCAACTCACCACAGGCTTCGTTTGGGGAGTGCGCCACCGGACCGTGTGCCCTGTCCATCAAGGATGAGCGCCCTCGAGTTGTCAATACGTAAATATGATGAGCAACCAGACAAGAGTGTGGTCCGACCTGAGCTAGGTCTTAGTTTTGACTCGCTAGGGGAGGCGTACGATTTCTATAACTTGTATTTGTGGGAAATCGGGTTTGGCATAAGATATGGAAAAAGCAGGCTCAATGCCGAGAGGACAAAAAGCATGCAGGAGATAGTTTGTGGGTGTTCGGTGAGTGAGCATTTTGATTCAGATAAAAAGAAATGACCCATGTACTGAATTTGGTTGTACAGATCAAATTGCTCATTTTTTTTGTTGACTTCCATTGATGTATGATATGCAGGGGAAACCAGACGCTGAAAACAGCAGGTCCTGCAGGTGCAAGTGCCCAGCTCTGATTAGGCTGCTATGTGCATCAGACAACAGTTGGTACATAACAGAGCACCGGGCGAGCCACAATCATTCGATGTCGCTTACAATGGGAGAGAAAGTGCATTGGCCGTCTCATAAACACATAGATGTGTATACCAAGGATTTGATAAGATAGTTGAGGGAGAACAACATCAACCTTGGCAAGGTATACAACATAATTGGAATCTTCTTTGGTTCAGTTGAGAAGGTGCCCTTCACGAAAAGGACACTCAGGAACATTTGTGGGAAGATTAGTCGTGAACAGGCTGAAGATGAATTACGGAAGACACTGCAGGTGTTTGCCGACATCTGGTCGAGTGACCCTGGTTTCTCCTATGTGGTGCTCGCCGAGAAAGACAGCAAGGTGAAGAATCTCATGTGGGCTAATGGGAGCAGACGGATGCAGTACAGGTTCTTTGGCGACGTGGTCACATTCGACACCACATACAGGACAAATTTGTACGACATGCCATTATGTTTATTTGTCGGAGTTAACAATCACTACCAGAGTATCATCCTAGCTGGCGTGCTGATGTGTGACGAGCAAGAAGAGAGCTTTGAATGGGTGTTTTCAGAATTCATTCGCATGATGGGCGGACCTGCACCTAAAACAATACTAACAGGTGAATGATTGAACACATAAAAGTGCTTTCAGTTCCTTATTTGTAAGAGTTCCCCTCCGAATGCACAGGACAGTCACATCATTTACGAAAGTAAAAAGCTGAAAGCAAAAAGGTCATCATTTGTGTTTCTGATTAAACATGATTTTTTGTCAGACCAATGCAGGGCTATGGAGGTTGCAATCAAGAAAATTCATCCGAACACTGTCCACCGTTTGTGCAAGTGGCATGTTCTGAAAAAGGCGAAAGAAACACTGGGGTGGCTTTACACAAAAAAATGTGATTTTCAAGCTGAATTTCACAAAGTTGTTAACCACATGCTAACTGAGGAAGAATTTGAATCAGCCTGGGATGCGCTGCTTGATAAATACAATTTGAGGGGGCATAACTATATGACCCAAATATATGAGACAAGACATAAATGGGCGAAACCATATTTCAGAGGTGTGTTTTGTGCGAAAATGACGAGTACACAGAGGAGTGAGAGTGCAAACCACATGCTGAAGACGGACATGCCCCCTGCAAGCCCAATGCATGTTTTCGTCTGACAATACATGAGACTTCAATTTGACCGGAAGCGCGATGAAAGCTATGAGGAAAAGAGGACAATGATTGTAAATACATTGCTGCCATTCAAAAACTAAGATTCCTGATTTTTAACAGTTTGTGCATATGAACTGATTTTGTCTCTGTGAATGTTTTTGTTTTGGCAGGGCGGCGTCGTGTGGCGGACTAACCTTGCGATAGAGCGCCATGGCAGCAAAATATATACTAGGAATATGTTTGAGAAATTTGGCCGCCTACTGGTAGAAGGAACCGCAGAGTTTTGTTGTCCTTATTTGAAACGACGCAGAGTTGTGTCGTTGAGCACATGTAAGGTTATATGCTTTTCTGAACAATTTGTTAGCTAAACTGAATTTTACTCCTGGCTGTATGATATGATAAGAAATTGTAACCATTTGTGTTCTTGAAATGTTTATGGTTGTCTGCACAATTTGATAACTGAAGAAAATTTCACAGCATGTCTATCCTTGGCCATGTATAATTTTTATGGATGTCTGAACAATTTGAATGCTAAAATTAAAGTTACAGTGGTTGCACCCATTGAATTGATCTTTTGTATCCGTGAGCACGGATACTGATTAGCTTTGAGTGAACAAATTCGTAAGCATTATTTCTTGCTGATGTTGTGGTTTATGGTTATGGTTCTCTGAATTGTGAAGGGATGATCTGAACTTGCTATTCCTTGTCGTCACTGAAAACGTATACAACCAACGAGCGATGAAGGGGAGGGTAGAACTGAATGACCAGTTGGTGTTGTCTGGAAAACGACAACGTGGTTTCAAATTGAGGCGTTTGTTTTTTCCCTTGCTCAAGCTTTACTGCCTTGGGTGTATTCGCGACTGACGTACCAACACTTGGACAGCATGTGTGCATCGACCGCGTGGTTGTTGCCCCACGCAACTTGACGATTCAAATTTCAAACCCAGTTAGTCACTGCGGAATAAAAGCGCCATGTGGCTCAGGAAAAGGTGCCGAGCCATCCTTCATAGACATGTCCCGCGACGACGTTAGCTCGGATAAGATGACGAGCCATCCATCCTCTATCTGTCCCGCGACGGTGTTGAAACCCTGCGTAACAATAAATGCTCCAGTCCACCGCGCCACAGAACGAGATATACAACCGAAAAATACAGAAAGACGCACAAATCTTGATGCAAACCATCGGTGTGGATTGTGGGATCATCTGAGCCCGAGCTCAGAAGTAGATTTTCGAAAATGCGGCTGCTTCTTACTCCCTCAGTTCACAAATATAAAACACATTTTAGGCCTATTTTGAAAGCACATTATTTCTAAAAGCATAGTGATAGAGGCTAAGGTGTCCCGATGTTTCAATGAGATGGTGGCTATCGTTTTCTGTGGGAGTCGACCTTGACGATCCGACTACGAACGTGCGAGACGTCGCGCCTTAGCAATCGCTAAACCAACTTTCGAGGATTATTGACCACGCCGGAGCACGATCAACCTGACCACGAGGGTCTGTTTTCTGCGAGCAAACGAAGAACAAGCAAGAAACTGAGATTGCAATTGGGATATTGCGAATATAAGATGAAAGCTTTATTGATCAAGGTGGGGTTCTGTGACGTCTTGGTCTGGTCGTTGGACACAAACGAAGTACGCGAAGTTGCAGCTATGGCGAACTTTTAATCTAAACAAAACCCCAAGTCTAAACTACGCTCTAAGGGTTGTATATATGGAGGAAGAGGGGAGAATTTCGTGTCCCTTGAGGGTGGGGTCCGAAACCAACCCTAACTCTTATTTCCCCACACATACGAACTCTAAAAATAGCCTATACTTAAGTATTTCGAAATTACATGGGCCTGGCCCATTAATAAGGTGACGCAGCACCTAGAATAGGCTATGGACGAATATTATGAAGTGGCATCTTGTATATTTCGTCCAAGGCTTCATGCACTCCTTATGGCGGCTTCAAAGTCCTGAAATCATCACTTGTAACTCCGTTCTTGATCCCCTTGCGCATGCCATCAACTCCATGCGTGTTCTTGCTCCAATGTTCATCCTTCTCCAAGCTAGGCCCTTCATTTGTAAGCAAAATAAATGTATCCAATTTAGGCAGCATCATAATCTCATGAACATTAGAATCATTACCAAGAAACGAAAGTATCTGGTAATTTAATTGGCGTGCGCGAGCTCTAGTAATTGGTCCAGTATATGTAACAGTAGGGGCTGTGGGTGTAACAATGGTATTGATGTCCTCATCATCCTCCCCTTCTTGAAATGAAGTCGTCCTCGACGGAAGCGCATCTTCCTCACCCAGATAAGGCTTCAAATCTGCAATGTTAAAAGTGGGACTAACCCCAAAATCTACAGGTAGCTCAAGTTTATATACATTATCATTTATTTTCTCTAACACCTTAAAAGGACCATCAACATGTGGCATTAGCTTTGATTTGCGCAGATTAGGAAATCTATCTTTACGCAAATGTAACCAAACAAGATCTCCAGGCGCAAACACAACATGTTTTCTACCCTTATCTCCAGCAAGTTTATATTTAGCATTCATACGCTCAATGTTTTCCTTAGTTAACTCATGCATTTTTAAAATCAATTCAGAACATTCTTTAGCATCAAAATTAACCTTCTCTGAAGATGGAAGAGGCAACAAATCAATAGGTGCACGAGGTAGGAAACCATACACAATTTCAAAAGGGCACATCTTAGTAGTAGAATGCAATGAATGATTATAAGCAAATTCAATATGAGGCAAGCATTCTTCCCACATTTTCTTGTTATTCTTCAAAACAGCCCTAAGCATAGTAAACAATGTTCTATTGACTACTTCAGTTTGTCCATCAGTTTGGGGGTGACAAGTAGTACTAAAAAGCAGCTTAGTCCCCAACTTAGCCCATAAACATCTCCAAAAGTGGCTAAGAAATTTAGTATCACGATCTGAAACAATAGTATTTGGCACACCATGTAAGCGAATAATTTCACGAAAGAACAAATCAGCAACATTAACAGCATCATCGCTTTTATGACATGGTATAAAGTGTGCCATTTTCGAGAACCTATCCACGACAACAAATATGCTATCCCTCCCCTTCTTTGTTCGAGGTAAACCTAAAACAAAGTCCATAGATATATCCTCCCAAGGAACACTAGGTACAGGCAAAGGCATATATAAACCATGAGGATTGAGTCGTGACTTAGCTCTTTGACATGTAGTGCAGCGAGCAACAAAACGCTCAACATCCCGTCTCATCTTTGGCCAAAAGAAATGTGTAGCAAGTATATCCTCCATATTCTTGACGCCAAAGTGTCCCATTAATCCTCCTCCATGCGCCTCCTACAACAACAAAAGATGAACGGAGCTAGCTGGAATGCATAGCTTGTTAGCACGAAACACAAATCCATCGTTAAGAACGAACTTGTTCCAAGTTCTCCCTTCCTTACAATTTTGCAATACATCTTTAAATTTAGCATCATGAACATATTGATCTTTGATGGTCTCCAAACCAAATATTTTAAAGTCAAGTTATGAAAGCATAGTATAACAACGAGACAAGGCATCAGCAATAACATTTTCTTTACCCTTCTTGTGTTTAATGACACAAGAGAAAGTCTCAATGAATTCAACCCATTTAGCATGTCTACGGTTCAGTTTTGCTTGACTTTTAATGTGTTTTAAAGATTCATGATCAGAATGTATAATAAATTCGTTGGGCCATAAATAATGTTGCCATGTTTCTAAGGTCCGAACAAGAGCATATAATTCTTTATCATAAGTAGAATAGTTCAGACTAGGCCCACTCAATTTTTCAGAAAAGTATGCAACAGGTTTTCCATCTTGTAATAACACACCTCCTAATCCAATTCCACTAGCATCATATTCAAACTCAAAAGTCTTATTGAAATTAGGAAGTTGGAGTAAAGGAGCATGTGTCAACTTATCTTTCAATACCGTGAAGGCTTCTTCCTGTGCGGTACCCCAAACAAAAGGCACATCCTTCTTTGTAAGCTCGTTGAGAGGTGCAGCAATGGTGCTGAAATCTCTCACAAAACGCCTATAGAAACCAGCGAGGCCAAGGAATCTCCTCACTTGTGTGACCGTTTTGGGCTGCGGCCAACTCTCAATAGCTTCAATCTTGGCTTTATCAACTTCAATTCCCTATGGAGTAACAACATAACCAAAAAAAGATACTCGGTCGGTGCAAAAGGTGCACTTTCCAAGGTTTCCAAACAAACATGCATCACGTAGAGCAATAAAAACAGTATGTAAATGTTCCAAATGTTCCTCCAAAGATTTGCTATAAATCAATATGTCATCAAAGTAAACTACCACAAATCGTCCAATGAAAGCACGTAAAACTTCGTTCATTAACCTCATGAAAGTACTAGGTGCATTAGTTAACCCAAAAGGCATGACTAACCACTCATATAATCCAAACTTAGTTTTAAATGCTGTTTTCCATTCATCACCCAATTTCATACGAATTTGATGGTATCCACTACGCAAATCAACTTTGGAGAATATTGTAGAGCCACTCAATTCATCAAGCATATCATCTAGCCTAGGAATAGGATGACGATAACGAATAGTAATATTATTAATGCCTCTACAATCAACGCACATACGCGACGTACCATCCTTTTTCGGCACTAAAATGATAGGAACAGCACAAGGACTAAGGGATTCGCGTATATAACCTTTGTCGAGCAGTTCTTGTACTTGACGCATAATCTCCTTCGTCTCCTCTGGATTGGTACGGTATGGTGCACGGTTGGGTAGCGAAGCACCGGGAATTAAGTCAATTTAATGCTCAATCCCTCGAATAGGTGGTAATCCCGGTGGCACGTCTTGTGGAAAGACGTCAGCGAACTCCTGCAAAATGTTAGTGACAGCAGGGGGCAAAGAGGAAGGCACGTCCTCAAATGAAAATAATGCCTCTTTGCACACAAAAGCATAGCAAACAGATTTGCTAAAATATAGCTCATCAATATCAGATTTGATGGCAAGTAAACATGCACTTTTCAATTTAATTTCAGAAACAACAGTACATGGTTTATTATTAGGCTTCATTTGGTGCTCAAATTCTTTTGCCACAATCTGATTTTCACTCTTATTTGGCTCCTGTTTTGCTTTATTAGCTCTATTAATATCATCTTTCAAAATGGAATCAGGAGTCATAGGAAGCAAAGTAATATTTTTATCGTTATGAACAAGAGTATACTGATTGTTTCTACCAAGGTGTACAGAATTTTTATCAAATTGCCATGGTCTACCAAGTAATAAGGAACATGCTTGCATAGGTACCACATCACAATCAACATAATCAGCATATGTAGAGATACTAAAATGCACACGAACAGTACGTGTTACCTTAACCTTGCCGCTGTTGTTAAACCATTGGATGTAGTAAGGATGTGGATGTGGTCTTGTGGTGAGAGATAGCTTCTCCACCATCTCCATGCTAGCCAAGTTATTGCAGCTCCCTCCATCTATGATCACGCGAACAGAACGTTCCTTCACAACTCCCTTTGTATGGAACAAATTATGCCTCTGATTTTGCTCAGTTTGTGTAACCTGCACACTCAAAACACGTTGAGCAACTAAACATTCATACCTGTCAGCATCTTCAGGAGCCATGTATTGTGTCTCATGATCAGAATCGTCTCCACCGTGTTCTTCACGTGTAATAAGAGCCAAGGTCTCTTCATCATAGTCACTAGCGGACTCATACCCACCATCCTCAGTAACAATCATCACACGCTTAGATGGGCATTCTCTCGCATAATGACCTCCACCCTTGCAACATCGACAAATAATATCATGTGTTTGCCCTGTTGATGCCATGGATGAAGAAGAGCTCTTTGCAGGCCCAGAAGGTGTGCTCTTGGCAGATAGTGGTGATTGTGCCTGCTTTATTGTATCACGGTTGGAGGTGGCAGCCGACGGAGGCGCCGGTGTAGCAGAACGTGTGGAAGTAGATGATGCACGTGGTGTCCATGATGAAGGTCGACCTGCAGAAAAGTTAGTCCGCGCCAATGCCTGTCGATCCTGCACTTCACGTTCAGCTTTACAAGCAAGATGGAATAAACGAGTGATATTAGTATACTCCTTATACTCTAGAATCGTCTGAATCTCTCTATTTAATCCACCCATAAAACGTGCAAGCATAGCTTCATTCTCCTCAACAATACCACATCTAATCATGCCAGTTTGTAATTCCTGATAATATTCTTCTACAGAATTTTTTCCCTGTCTTAAGCGCTGCAATTTTTGAAGTAATTCATATTGATAATATGGTGAAACCCAACGAGTACGCATAGCAGTTTTCAAAGCAGCCCAAGTAGCCGGAATAGGATATAATCTACAATGCTCAGACCACCAAACACATGCAAAACTAGTGAATGCACAAACAGCAGTAGGAACACGTCTCTCCTCGGGATATTGTAAATATGTAAATCGTTGTTCAGTTTCTAACTCCCAAGTAAGATATATATCAGGAACATATCTACCCTCAAATGGTGGAATATTCAATTTTAGTATAGGGAGATGGTCATGATCTCGTACCTGAGGGTGAGCCCTACCATTGCCATTATTTGCATGTGGACGACCTGGTGGTTGTTGTGCTGGTGGTGGCACGTAGTTCTGATTTTGATCAACCTCATCCTCATAATCTCCCACATAATCATCCTCCTCCACATCAGCAGTAGGAGCCACAGAAGTATCAACAGCAGCACCAGCAGTTTGGCCCGACTGAAGAGGGACACGGCTCGCTCGGCGGAGGGCTGTTTCCCGACGTGGAGGTAGTCGATGTTGTTGCTGTTGTTGCAGAGGTGCGACAGGAGCAGCCGGTGGTGGTGGTGGAAAACGCGAAAGCAATTCAGCAAACTTGTTATCGAGCTTTGTTCCAAACGTCTTCTCCATGCCATCTATCTTCTCCATGGCCTCTTCAAATCTGTTTATCACATCGTGCACCTGTCCACTCATCATTTGCTGAAACGTATCATGAAGCTCCTTGTTCGTCAAGTTCTCCCAGTCATTCTCGTCGGCTTGTGATCCTGGCATGGTTAGCAGCAATAGAAACACACAAGAATATGATCCTACAGACTACTAATAGGTGGTGGTGGTGGCGGTTGTCACAAATCCGTCAAGCAAATCTCAAATTCTTACCAGTTCTTACCCAGCAGCAGGCGGTGATCGGCAACCGTTGTAGTCAAAACTCTCAAAAGCTTTGATAGAGCGATTACCAGGGAGAGTCAAATGCACGACGTAGATGTATGTGGAGCTGGGAAGGCTTATAGTATGGTAGCAAAAAGGGTCAGCAATAATCAATTCAGAGATGCAAAGTTGAATAAACGCTCAACGACGGTACTGTGCTGGTCCTAGGCTAGACCGTGCTAGAGACGCGAGCCTAGAACACTAACAAAATCACGGCGCTGCACGTAAATAAGGAAAAAGCACACTCCGGAACTCTTTTTTTCGCTTTTTTTTTCGAGACCTACGCAGACAAGGGAACACGAATCAGAATTTAGATTGATCTCAAGAACAAACCTAATATGAGAAGAACTCGGATATGGATTCAGATTGGTGGTGGTATATGGATACGGATTGGTGGTGGTATATGGATATGGATTCAGAGCGGTGGCGGATAAGCAAAAGTGGTAGATGGGCGATGATAATGGTGCGGCGGCGGCGTGACAACTTATGACCAGAATTCGAAACTCTAAAAGACTAGACTCTAAGACCAGCAACTTGACACGACGATGCAACCGCAAATTCAACAAAGCAAAAACCCTAAAAAGATTATGCAAAGGCTCAGATTGGTTCGGATATGATGAACTAACCCTAATTTTTTTTCTGGCTTTTTCGTGGACTGTAGGTATGAAGAACAGACTCGATCTAATCTACGAAAAACTATAAAATCTCACCGAGCAACCTGGAAATCTGATACCACTTGATAGAGGCTAAGGTGTCCCGATGTTTCGATGAGATGGTGGCTATCGTTTTCTGTGGGAGTCGACCTTGACGATCCGACTACGAACGTGCGAGACGTCGCGCCTTAGCAATCGCTAAACCAACTTCCGAGGGTTATTGACCACGCCGGAGCACGATCAACCTGACCACGAGGGTCTGTTTCCTGCGAGCAAACGAAGAACAAGCAAGAAACTGAGATTGCAATCGGGATATTGCGAATATAAGATGAAAGCTTTATTGATCAAGGTGGGGTTCTGTGACGTCTTGGTTTGGTCGTTGGACACAAACGAAGTACGCGAAGTTGCAACTATGGCGAACTTTTAATCTAAACAAAACCCCAAGTCTAAACGACACCCTAAGGGTTGTATATATGAAGGAAGAGGGGGGAATTTCGTGGCCCTTGAGGGTGGGGTCCGAAACCAACCCTAACTCTTGTTTCCCCACACATACGGACTCTAAAAATAGCCTATACTTAAGTATTTCGAAATTACATGGGCCTGGCCCATTAATAAGGTGACGCAGCACCTAGAATAGCCTATGGACGAATATTATGAAGTGGCATCTTGAATATTTCGTCCAAGGCTTCATGCACTCCTTATGGCGGCTTCAAAGTCCTGAAATTATCACTTGTAACTCCGTTCTTGATCCCCTTGCGCATGCCATCAACTCCATGCGTGTTCTTGCTCCAATGTTCATCCTTCTCCAAGCTAGGCCCTTCATTTGTAAGCAAAACAAATGTATTCAATTTAGGCATCATCATAATCTCATGAACATTAGAATCATTACCAAGAAACGAAAGTACCTGGTAATTTAATTGGCGTGCGCGAGCTCTAGTAATTGGTCCAGTATATGTAACAGTAGGGGCTGTGGGTGTAACAATGGTATTGATGTCCTTATCACATAGTAATCCAAAACTATGGTATTCTAATGCTTGGGCAATGAACACCACAGTTTCTGAAAACTAAAGTTTTTCCTTTGCTTTGGTAAAACTACACAATCTGTTGAAGTTACCTCGTTTGACCTATTATTACGATCCTAGAGATAGCTAGGTGAACCTAACTCAGCTAAACCAATTATTAACACCTGGCTAGTTTGTGCTAACGGTTGCCGCATGCATGCTGCCGTGAACAAGTCGGCATATGTCTTCAGGTACAGCACAGGGAGTAAAGTAGGGTATGTAGAAGACCACGTGCCTCTCTTTCTATGTGGTGAGCTTGGTTTGTTTGTGGCTAGAACATGAGGAACGGCTCACATCTGATGGAGGACAGAAGATAGAGATCAGTATAGAAAACAATATTACTCCCTCCATTCCTAAATATAAATTCTAGAGATTACAATATAAACTACTCCCTCCGTTTCCTAAATGTAAGTCTTTGTAGAGATTACATTATAAACCACGTACGGATGTATATAGATGCATTTTAAGTTTAAATTCATTCATTTTGCTCCGTATGTAGTCCACCTAGTGAAATCTCTACAAAGACTTATATTTAGGAACGGGGGAGTACATACGAAGCAAAATAAGTGAATCTACACTTTAAACTACATCTATAAAGACTTCTATTTATAAACGACATGTGTATTGCATTAGCCGTTGAAATTGTTCATGTTTTCTACAGTACATACTCCCTCAGTCTCATAATGTAAGACATTTGCACAAGCTATGTTAACTTGCAAAATGTCTTACATTATGAGACATAGGGAATACAGTACAAAATTACCACAATAGACCCGCCATAAGAGACTGAGGTGAGCTATCGAAGAATGAAGCTGCAAGAGTGAGAGCTGGCGCACAATCGACGATAGTATGACAGAAAACGAATCAAACTGTGACAAGATACACAAGCTGCCTAGGAGACGAGCAGAAGAAACGAAACCGCAAATAGCACAGGTTTAAAAGTACAACATGCGCCGTTTATACAAACTGTCAAACTGACTAGATTACATTTCTGGCAACTGTTATGTCGCCAGCAAAGAAGGTTGGCGCAATAATAACTTGGCAGAAAACCTGTAAACCTCACACAGCACCAAAAGCATCATCACTACAGATTGTACACGCAAAACAAAACAGCATAAAGATCTGGTTGCAGTGGATCCCGAAATATACATGGCACACTGAACTAACGGAGAAAGGCAAAAGTCTAAGAAAGCAGATAACCGCGTCAACCAATTCCGTACCACACTAGCACTACGTTGGGGTGGGATTGAGCTTGAGCAGACTGATGTCCATCTGACAGCTACAGCCGCATCATTGTATAACCAGCAAGACCTGCGTGTAGAAAACTCTTTTCAGTCAAGTAAACTTCTGCAGCAAATGTCAAACATAAAAACTACTCCAAGTATGAACCTTGATTCACTCATCATAGACCAATGTGTTACTACACTAGCCACCTAGCTGCTTTTGGTAATTGGAAAATTTCTGGAGTTATTCAATACTGAAAGGTAACCTTATAAAACTTCACAAAAGAGGATCTTAGAAGTCATGACTTAAAGAGGTGCATCTTTTGTTATTTACACGAATATAAACATAAATAAATGGTTAAAGATTACTACGGTTAAAGGATTTAGTAATGCAACTGCCAACGATCGGAGTAGATCTATTTCCAGACGACGACGTTCTACCAAATAAAAGGAGATTGCGAATAATGTAGGAATTGTTCAACAAGGCCATGTGAGAACAATCATCCAACTTTTCATCAAACTACATTAGGGCTTTGCAGTGCCCAGTTTTGAGACATTACCTTGGTATTTACACAACTAACTTCGACTGAAGTGCGGCCGCAACATTTGCATCTCCAAGGTCCTGTTTTCATTACATAAAGCTCGTCATCTCATATCATGGAACACACATTATATAAAATGGAGTTTGAGAGTACCTCCATCCCCCATTTGATGTAGTCAGGTGATTCGCAAGCCTTGTATTCATCAACCAGGCCCTCTATAATTTCTCGAGATTCATCGAATTCAGAGAGATCATTGTCCTGCATATTGTGGCCAGACAGATGATCAGCATATAAGGATAAGCTTCCCACAATAATATGTGGTACTCCAGGGTATGTCCTAAGAAAATCACATGGGTGGTTATGTTACTGGAGGAAAATAATATAGCTTCGATTTCCAGTCAGCATTACATAAAACAGCTACCAAAGTGTCTTTGTTCTGTGTTATCAAACAGGCTTTTGATCTTGAACAATAACATCAAGAGTTTCAGGTGCAAAGCATTCATAAATTCCACAAGCCTTATAACATTCATACTAATTTAAAAGCAAACAAATTCTAAACAACTAAGAAAACTATGAAGAAATATAGTGTTCTTACCGCAAACATCGGGAACTTCCTGTAGTTGTCAAGAAAGGCTTGCTTTTTCCTCAGCTTTTCATACTGCCCCAGACATTTGCTGAATAAGTGACGGATGCTAGTATGATTTGCTAACATCAAACCACTAACCTGTGGCAAAACATTGTTTATTAGAATGATAGCATTAAAAAAATGCACCCTCTGCTCCCAAATGTAAGACATTTTTGCAGTTCATCACAAGAAAGAAAGATCACTTTACCCTGTGGGTGGTTTGAACATATGGTGATTTCCTTGACAATGCAACCTGCAATTGAGGTGCTCATAAATTAAAGTGTCAAGAAGCTAAACTGAAATTTACTCTAGTTGGGTGCTCACCTGAATGCTTGCAGGTCCCCACTCTACGAAGTTAACAAGCTTCCTTTCACGTATCCTTTGTAGGCTCTCATGGACCTACATACATGAGATGACCAAAGTTAAGCACCGAAGAATAGATAAATCAACAGGATACATAAAAACCATCATTAAGCTCCAGTTAATTGCTACTGAGCAATAAATACCTAGTATGTAATATGTACATCAATATATTTACAAAATGAAATGCATGTACTCCCTCTGTAAAGAAATATAAAAGCGTTTAGATTACTACTTTAGTGATCTAAACACTCTTATATTTCTTTACAGAGGGAGTACGTGTTATTTTCACCTCTTGCAGGATAAACAAGAGCCTCTGAGGGAAAAGTAAATATAATTGTTATTATGGCTCAACGTCATGATGAAAAACTACAGTGCTAAGTGGCGGAGCTAGCGAGGAATGGTTGAGGGGGCCAATGGTGAATTATAATTTTCTGGAGGGGCCAAAAACTGTATTTCTCTCAATTTGTATAACCAAAAAAAAGCTTCTTCACAAAAAATCCATAGGCTGGGGGGGCCATGGTCCCTGCAGCAATACAAATAGCTCCGCCAGTGGTGCTACATGTTTTTTAGGAACTTCTGATATTGAAGTGGACAGACAGGGTTTGCTTCCTATGAATAAGGCAATGTGCAGTGCAAAGCCAAAGACATAAAATTTTACCTTTTGACTGTTTTATGTGAATGCATAGTGCCACAATTGGCAATATCATAATAAAGTTGGTATACATAAGCATGGCACCAGTAAATCTATTCAACAGAACTGTACCTGTGTTGGGTCCACCTCTCCTTGAATGATGTTAAGTATGGAGATGTATTTAGCCTGACTAGCTTCCTTGGTACGTGCGTAAGATGACACCATTATGTTCTTTGTCTGCAAGATAGAATAGATAAAAGGTTCAAACTCATGAAGACAAAGGAGATTAGAAAGCAACCTGGGGCAGGGGTAACATTACCTGCAGAAGTCGTCTCATAACATCTAATACCGTCGTCTTGCGTATCATGTTAACCTGCGGTGGCACACATCCTCAAATCAGGTCAAGCATTTGTCACCAAAAAAAGCGGAAAACAAAAATGTAGCAAGTCTGACACAAAAACACTGGCCCTAAATTTCAGCCAATGCAACTAGAAAGTTAATAAGTACAGAAGACGTAAATTCAAAATGTAACAACTGGGGAAGCAAAGTTACCTGTCGTTCGACGGTCAATGGAGTATAACCTGTCATAAGAAAATGGCACCTTGGAGTAGGAATCAAGGAGGCGAGAAGGCCAGCCAGATCATTATTCATATATCCAGGATACCTCAAGGTGGTTGTGCTTGCAGACATAACAGTGGAAACCAAAGAGTTTGTTTGTGCAAAAGTAGGATTTGCTAAATGAAGACGTTCAACGGCAATTCTGTTAAGAGCCGTATTGTCAAGAACAACCACACAGTCAGCATTCAGTGTCAGCCGCTTCAGAGTTAAAAGGGAGTTGTATGGTTGGACAACAACATCACTCGTTTCCATCTGGTTTGGAAAGACACTATATGTCTGTACAAGCTTCTTACTGTATCGATCATTTAGGGTCTCCAGCACATAAGAACCCATACCTGAACAAGGGCAACATGGACTGCATTAGACAATTAAACAAAATACTAGTACATAGTGAACAACATGATAGACACTCTTGCAATACAGCTATTAACAAATAACTAAGAAGGAATGATAAAGTGAAAAGGACAGCTATTACAAAGAACTAAGAAGGAATGATAAAGTGAAAAGGGAGGAATCAAACTACGAGAGCCAGTTACCTGAACCAGTTCCACCAGCAATGGAGTGGCATAAAACAAAACCCTCAAGGCTATCACTTCCATCTGCTTCTCGATCTACCATGTCCATGATATCATCAACAACTTGTTCGCCCTAAAATTTAAGAATAGGATAAAGCATTAATCTAAAAGGTCTACTGGTATCTGAAATGCAAAATGCAGAATTGGCTTATGGACATGACACAATAGAAAACATGTACTGTTGGTAAGCTTATAGTAATAATTATAAGTCTACTGAATGAAAACCAAGACACAGAGATGCAATCGCACCTGATGATATCCACTAGCCCAATTGTTTCCGGCACCACCACCATGCTCAGACAAATATATATTCTCATGGTTGAATAGGTTCTTGTACTCGCTGTTCTGTATTCCATTGATCACTCTTGGTTCTAGATCCATAAGAAGAGCCCTGGGTATGTAGTGCTGATCATCTGCCTGGTAGAAAAAAACATCTTTCCTGTCTCCTCCCTGCAGAGAAAACATCTCTATGACTCTCATCTTAACCCAGCTACAAGCATAGGCAAGATACATGGAAACAACAGATGATGCATCCATTGATTTTGTACAAAAACAAAAGTACTTGGATACCAGGTTCACTCTGGCATAATCAAGCGTCTATATGACCCTCGTGCTAACCCATCTACCAGCATAGGCACTATAAATGGAAACAACAGATGGTGCACCCACTAATTTTAAACAAAAACATAAGTAGCGAAATACTCGGATACAAGGTTCACTTTCTGGCATAATCAAGACGCATTCTCACCAAAGCATTTCGCAAGGTTCTTAGATGCTCTACCCGTTGGGTTTAGTATGACTTATATGTACACTTATATGTACCAAATCACTTTCTTCTAACTGAAGATACCCTGTATTTAAGCCTATAAACATGCATTTTGGCACTGTACCTTGTTCATGAATAACAAAACTCCCTGAAGAAACGACTGTTACAATACAAATCAAAACTAACAGCAGCTATTGTGTTGACTGAAACCTATTAAGGTTCGCCTTTTAGGGTGAAATTGTTAAATTAGAGTAGTAAGTAGCATTTAAGTTACAGGCCTGCCAGGTTGAGAAACGTAACCACGCGCCATTTCACTAAACCCTGAAACTCATGTACTAAAACACCGTGCCCCAACGAGGAACAGATCGAACACACCGCGGCGCTCGCTGAACCACAGCAAACCCGCGGCCGAAAAACGGCCACCACCGAGCGAGCGATAGCGTCGGGCGGCGAAGAGGGAGAGAGGGGATAAGGGGAAGGCGTGCGGCGAGGGCGGACCTGCGTGGCGAAGTCCTCGAGGAGGCCGTCCTTGCCGATGCCGTGCTCGAGGCAGAGCTGCTTCCAGAACTCCATCCCGATCTGGTTCCCGCATTGCCCCACCTGTATCGTGATGATCTCGCGCGGCATCTCGTCGTCCTCCTCCTGCTCCGGCGGCGGCCGATGCCGCGGCTAGGGTTACCGCCTCGGGGACAACGGGGGAGGGCGGGGGGCTCGGCCGGCGGCGCGGTGGCCTAGGGTTTTGGGGTTGCTTCGTTTGGGCGCAAGGGCTGGCTGAGCCGTCCACCAACTGCGAGTGCCGTGGAGTGGAGTCGCTGGAGGGAAGCGGTGTAGCGTGGTGTGGTGGGGGTGGAAGCGGGAGGTGACGAGACGGAGAAACAGGAAGGGGAGACGGGGTTTGGCCGTTTGGGGGATGGAAGCGGAACAAAATGCGAGAATGCGCGCAAATTTCGAATTTTCAGGTGCGCCGGATTCGTGCTATTTTTTCGCCAGAGTATAATGGGAAAAGGTGGATATCGATTCATATACCTTTTTCTTCTTCATTATTAATCAAAGTCGATTTTCCTGGTCCTTTGGATCTGGATCCAATGGTCATCATTTTCCTCCTACCCCACTCAACCGGTGGTCTTCTTTGTCCGCCAGAAGCATTCATACCACATGGCATTACCGTTTACCTTGATCAAGCCCCTGCCATTGTCGATCATATCAGCGCAGTGCTCACCCCCCTAATCTCGGGGGCGAGAGTTCATTCTCTGCCACCGGTGGCCTACTAGCCTTAACACCTACCTGCTACATCGACGAAGTCTCATTCCTCAGCCACCAATGTTTTGTTGTCCTCATGTCGTCGTTTTGTTTAGCATGGTTACCACAAGCACTTTGGCGAGGTCTCATTCGTAGGCTGTGCCAATGTTATTGTTGTCGTGTAATTAGCAGCTCTGCCTCACAGTTCAACGACATTTGAGACTGAGGTAGACTATGTTTAAGAAAAACTTAGCCGGCTAAGCTCAAAATAGATCAGGAGAAAATGGTCAAATTGTTGGGATAAATGATTGCATTGCCTCCTTTTATTTTTGTCCTATAACACTCTATCATGTAGAAACTTCTATTGAGGAATGGACGATACTTACAAAAGCCTCTTTTGTGTTTTTATAACCTCTTTTCTTGGTGTAATGACATTTATCTTGCTTGTCATTTTAATTTAAGGTAAATATATATTTTCGCAAGTAAATCAATTAGGGACAGCTTACGGTGTCTTTTTTAAAGCAAATATTAGTAATCTCCCTCCGTCCCAAAATAAGGGTCTTAACCTCAACTTCGTACTTCCTCCGTTTCAACATAGATGACTCAACTTCATACTAACTTTAGACTCAACTTCATACTAACTTTAGTACAAAGTTGGGTCATCTATTTTGAAACGGAGAGAGTACTATAGTACAAAGTTGAGCCACTCGTATTGAAACGGAGGGAGTATGTTTCACAAAATCAAGTGCGCGTGTTATAACTCTTTTTTTTTTGTAATCATTAGATATTTTTTGAACATTTTGGTACTTATGGCACGACAACTTGCACCAAATCTGCATCCGAAAAACTAGAGTATATATGGCGGTACTTAAGACAGCAGAGTTTCGAGTCCTTCAACCTGCAAACTTCTTTTCAGACATCAATTGAGCAGTCTTAAAAATACAATGCGGCGAGAACGCGGATTATGTGAACAACCCTGGCTAGACTTACAACTCAATAGGTGAAACAACAAAGAAATGAAGGCAACAAGAACCAAATCACCACCCCATGACTAATAATATCTGAACACGCTACAAAATGTGTAACTATTTTTTCCCTGGGTACCATGATGTGGCACCAGCAGGCTGCAAAAGCTCCTTGTATGGCTAGGGTTGGCGATCTCCAGGCTCGTGATGAAACTAAGAACCTTCAAGAGCGGCTGGGGTGGATGATTTGGCTCGCGCTCCTGCCGTCTTTAGGCTGCAACTGGTTCATTTACAGAATGAGAGACACCTGAATTAACCTGTTGGGAAAGAAAGCATGGCTTACAGCTGTTCAGAGTCATGGCCTGAGAATTTTTCTAAGCGGCTGAATAGAGGAGACATCGATCTGTACCTTGGCCGCTTTGAAGAGTTCGTCGAGGACTTCGGACAACGTTGGGTGTGCATGAACAGCAAGCTTAAGTTCCTGCAACGGCGGAGGCCGTTGTGTTACTATAAACTAAACTGCTAAGCAATGGAGAGGAGTAAAGAAAAAACTATCAGCTATACTCACTTGCAAACGAGTTCCTAGGGCAATGGCATTTGATGCCTCGTGGATGAGGTCAGCAGCATGCAAACCCAAGATGTGAACACCAAGAATTTCTCCCGTGTCAGGTCGGTAGATCATCTGCAAGGAGGGACAAACATTGTCAAACTCAAAATATGTCAGTGGACGCAAAACTGTGATCCCCGAGAGCAAAGTCTGGAAACAACGCAACAAGTAGAAAACTTTATGTTAAAACAGAATCACCTTAGCAATTCCGTCGCCTTCATTTTCTGCCAAAGCTTTTGTGTTGGCCTTAAAGCTGGTCTTAACAACACTTACTTCAAATCCTTCGTTATCAGCCTTTTCTCTGGCTTGCGGCTGCAACATATTCAGCACACCCGGTCAAGTGTTTTTCTCTTTTCGAGATATGGTACATATCAAATGCAGTAACAGAATGCATTAAATTAGTTTCAAAGAAAATATATTAAAAAATGTTTTTTTAGTATAGATGGAAAATGCATGAACAAGACAGAACTAGGAGTTAAGATCCTCGACTTACCTCTGTCAGCCCAACCATACTGATTTCTGGATGAGTGAAACAAGCAGCTGGGATGCTTAAATGGTTTAGAATGTGGTCCCTCCCAGAGATTTGCTCAACGACTACATTTTCATAGAATTACACATTACACAACTATAGCAACAAGCACTCATAGGAGCAACAACACAAGTGCATGTATCAACAACTTCGGAAATACCTGAGATTCCCTGTGCACTGGCAGCATGGGCAAGCATGAGTTTACCATTCGCATCTCCAATGCAAAATAAATTCGGCACCTACAACATATCATATGTTAATATCCAAACGGGCCATTGGGAAACAATTGTTCAGTGTAACAATTTGTTTATGCAACATACCACATTGCCATCAGCATCCGTGACTTGCATCCGCTCATCAACAGGAATAAAACCACGCTGTGTAACAACATTAATCTGAAGAAAAAACAAATTATATCCACGGTTAATAAAACTGCAGCATTTTCTTCTGACAGCTACACTTTCAAGTACTCACATTTTCCAAGCCAAGTCCGCTGGTAAATGGTGCTCTTCCAGTGGCTATAAGGGCTGCGTCCACCTACACACACAAATTTCCGCTCACATAAAAGCCATTGTCGAAGTGCAGCAAATACGTTGTTTATATTTCCAACTTACATGAATGAGCTAAGCAAGAAATGGTCAAAATAAATAGTCGATATATTGGCAAGTGTGGTTTGGAAGATATGTAGCAAGAATTTATTCGATTAAATCATCCATCACAAGATGATAGAAATAATCAAAGTGTGCATGTGTTGTACCCTAGTAAAGATGTAGCCAGCAGGACTGCAATTGTAACACCTGCGTACAAGAACAAAAATATATTTAAAATGTAATTTACCTCAAGTGTTTCTTTGTGTTCCTTCGTTTTGGCATCAATGAGCTCAATCAACACAGGCTTTCCATCCTTTGCCGGAGTAATCTTGAGGCAAATGCATCAACAATTCAATATACATATGATATGAATATATTTTATCTAAAGATTCTACTGTGTGAGAAAGGTTAAGAGTGGATGGTGAAATTAACCTTGCTTGCAAAAACACCAGTGTGATAGTCAATTTTCCTTGTATTGATAAGGACTCTCTGGGCCAATTTTGCGATTTCAGGATCAAAACCAGGCATCAGCTGGTCAAGAGCTTCAACAAAGGTAACCTGCTCGATCAAAATTGTGTAACTTTAGGCCATACATTACAATATAATCAGCATACACCTGTAAGCAGCATTTGGTCCAAACATTTTGCTACAATATCTAACAGAATCCTCAAGCACTTTCTGAAGTCGAATATGTGTGAGTATCTGCATGCCAGTAAAATAATAGTAACATATGCAAAGCAGAAGGTGTAAAGATGCAAATGGTAGGAATCTTTTGCAAGTAATCATGTAACCAGTAATCATGTTTCTGCATTGAATGAAGTGACTGCATGGGAACACTATCAGATATACACAGATATTCCTAAAACATGATTAAATCCACTCCTTCAAATTTGTTGACAGCAAGAACTTTCTGTTACCTCGCTTCCTAGAGCTGTGTACACATCGCTGAATTCAAGTCCAATATAACCACTTCCAACAATAGCTATCCAGTCCGGAACGGATTCAAGTTTTAATGCATGGTCACTAGTAAATACAGTCTTGCCTGCACAATAACAAACAGTATTAGAGAAATAAAACAAAAAATGATAATCAATACAACGCGCTTGCAATAAGTGTGTCAAGATTCGTGTAATGGAGTCGACAATTGTTGGAAATGGTTACAGTTTTTTTTGTATTATATTTTCCTGCGTATCACTTAGAGAAACAAAATGTACTCCACTTGAACTAAACTCGAGGACAATTGGAACATTACAAAAAAATTAAAAAGGAAAAACTGCATCAACAAAAGCTACCACAGCTAAATAGTATTTAGTGTATATATGAAAAATGGTCATCGTACTACATTATTAGCATAGCTTGCATGTCTGATTTCTGTTCTTAATTTGCAGGTTGGAGTTCAACCGAAATTTTAATGAATACAATAAGTATGGAAAAAAGATTCTGAATGTCAAATTAGTAGTGTAATTAATCTAGAAGAATGATCCATCAAGAGAAGAATCAGCACTTACCGTCAATTTCTATGCCCTTGGGAACAAAAGGAACTGATCCAGTGGCAATGATGATGTTCTTTGCAGTGATTTCTTTTTCTGGAAAACCAACTTTTCCGTATCGTACCCTTTGCTTTCCCTGATCACATCATGGACGGAAATAAGTAAATCAATAAACGAAATTCTGATGTTTTTTCTCGAGAAAACGCAAAAGACCTTTGCGTTTCTTTTCGTTCAAAAGGTAGGAAGTCAGCTACAGTCGTCCTAGGACGAAATTCTGATGGTTCGAATGCATGCACTTTTCTATAACAATTCCTGCATGGTAGGGCTGTAAACAGACAACAACAAGAAACCCTTTCAATCCCAAACATGTTGTGGTAGGCTAGAGTTGAAACCCATACGATCTTGAAACCTAGTTATGGTTCTGGTACGTGGATATCTAACTTCCACACACCCCTGTCCATGCTATCACCATAAACAGAGCCACACATATTCCATGCTATCACCATAAACAATAGATAATGCTATATAATTTACGACCCAACTGGTTGAATCAAGCAGTTGCGGCTTGCAGTCATTATATATGCCTATCTCGGACATTCAGTGGCTCCACAACTAGCTAGGACTTGGCTTTCCTTTAGCAATCAATGCAAAGTTTGCGAGATCAAAAAGTATGCATGAGACATGCAAATACATTTCCAGATACAGTCATCAACCTTTTATATCAGGCCTGTTTTAGGATGTGCAATCAAAAAACTTTAGCATATATAATTCTATGTTTTTAAAGCGTCCCTAAGGCGACGCCTAGGCGTCGAAGCGCTCCCCCTCCGCTTTGGAAAATCGACCGCTTTGGGCGCCTAGGCGTCCAAAGCGCCCGCCTAGGCGCCAAAGCGCCCCCCTTCCCTAAGGCGGTAAGGCGTCGCCTTAAAAACATGGATATAATTCATTGAAAAGTGTTAGCTTACAAAGGTTGATAGAATTTGTACAGTTAAAAAACTTCTACTTGTACAGGCAAGCAAGTAAATGATTTACAGAGGACATACCACAATTTTGCCAAACCCAGTTAATATATCCACTCCCATAGCCTTCATTGAATTAGTCAAGTTGCTTCTGATTTTGGAGGCAAGATTATTTGCATGATCAGCAACAGCTTGTCTGTCATATCCAGTTGAAGAAACCTAATATAAGGCAGAATATGCTCAACGATTAATTGATTGTGCAGGACAAATGATGTAACATGGAAGGATGAAAAGGCAGCACATGCCAACAGGTAATGCTTGTAACTTGTAAGGACAGAGCATACTTCTTGTAAAATATACATAGTAAATTTAGGACAATCTCACATGATAAAGGGCAACATAAACATATAGAAAACTCAAAGCATTGTGAAGAACAAATAAGGGAAGATTAATAGAATTGACATGGGTAACTTCTTAAAAATAGTTATCAAGGTTATATACACTCCATGAGGTAAGTGTTAAACAGGCATGCTGAAACTCAAACTGTTTATCTTCCTATGCTTACTGTTGAATTGTTGACTTTGCGAACCTACTCAAAGTCTCCTCATGCTTAGCATTTAGCAATATGCATGTATAGTTGTAACACATTCTATGGCCTGTTCTCAACCCATCATCATTGCATCCAGTTATACCTGTAGACCCAGGGACTTCATGTGATGTTCATCATGAAGCTCTCTCATCCGACCACTGACAGCAAGAAGTGCTTTGGACGGAACACAGCCCCTGTTCACACAGGTCCCACCCACAACATCTCCCTCGATAATGGCGGTTTTCAACCCCTGCACCAATTGGGCAAGATAAAAAACATGAAGAAATGAGAAATAGTGATGGAAGCAATGTCAGACAGACTTATAATTCTGTAAGCTTCTTTGCTTGTATGTTATAGGAGTTGAAGTTCATAACAAAAAGGTGGGCATAATTCTATATTTCTATTTCTCGGTTATATCACCAAATGTGGAGAAGGTTGACTAAGTTCAACAATCCAACTATACTGCCAACAGGTGTGTCAACATCCAGTCCAAAGATGGACAAACACTAGAACAACTGATCAGTAACTATTCGCTGGTGCTGTAAAGAAGTTTACATTTATTTCAAGTGCGTAAGTCGCTAATTATACATTCCACCCATTTGTGCACGCTGATATTAAAAAATGGTTCGACCAACTCAAAGAGACATCAATTTAATTGATCACGAGGGACCCTGCAGCTACTGCATGAAATCCTCGAGCAAAAACATAAACATCAATTCACCACATTTAAACAGAATTCCCAGCTCCAGCACCGGTTGCTAATCGAAGCTTGCAAATTAAATGTAAGTTCCAGCAGAGTATGAAAAGTAACGTGGTTTAACTCTGATAAGTTGACAGAAAATCATGAACACGAGCAGCACTGACCTCCTCCACGGCGTGGAGCGCGGCGCCGTGCCCACCGACGCCGGCTCCGATGATTACGAGGTCGTAATCGAACCCGTCGCCGCTCCCCGCCGCGCCGTTCGCGGACGCCGCCCTCAGCACCGCGCGGCTGGTGGCCGCCGCGGCGTGAGAGGCCCGCAGCGAGCCGCACGCGAGAGCATCGCCCCGTAGCCCGCAGAACCGGATCTCGCTGGGCCGGCGCCCCGCCGCCGCCTTGGATCTGGCGCCTCCGCTGGCGATCGCCGAGGCCGAGGCCGAGGCGGAGATGGAGACGGAGTGCATGGCGAGGCGAGAGGCTGGCTAGGAGGCTCGCGCTCGGGGCGTGTGTGGTATGAAGGGGAGCGGGCAAGCGCGGGCGGAGATGGCGAGAGTGGAGTGTGGCTATGCTGGCCTTGGGGGTTTACGCGAGGGGCGGAGGATTCGAAGCGGGGAGGAGGCGGAGGAAAAGAAGACGGCGCTGCGAGGTGGGGTCCACACGTCAGTGCGGCGGGCCAAATGTTTGACAAGAAAAAATAAGAGTGAAGTCTAAAAAAAACCTTGAACTAGTAGAGCTGTTTGACAAGAAAAAATAAGAGTGAAGTCTAAAAAAAACCTTGAACTAGTAGAGCCAGTCAGAATTAAACCTCAAACTCCCAATCCCTGAAATTGGTACCTTGTACTTAGCGATCCCGGTCAATTTCAACCCTAAACCAACCATATGTGGTTTGCCGTACCGGGAAAAAGGATGATCCCGGCAGGGATTATTGTTTCTTTCACTGACTTTGCGGTCCCACTTGTCATATTCATCTTCTCCCCCGAACTCTCCCGCTCGTGTCCCTCATGGTCGGGACTGGCCGTTGTCCCTCAGAAATCTTAGCACGCTGTTCTCCGGCATTAGCGTGTGGTCATGGACAACGAGCAGCCGCGCTCTTTCTTCGAGATGCACGACGGCGAGGAGACGTGGGACATGGCCGCGCAGGAGGTGCTTCGTCGCGGAGGTGCTTCTTTGGAGAGCCGCGAGCGAGATGTCTTCCTCTTTCGTGGTGTGCGCTCGATGGCCCTGCACGTCGTATGCAGCGTCCTGGATCTGCCTCACCTCGTCGCGGAGGCCCCACCGACGGTGAGGAGCGGTTCGCCGCCGGCGTTATGTTCCCCGTACAACGCTGTTCAGCGACCTGAATGTGTTGGGCTCAAACGGGATTAATAGCTTCGGAAAGAGATGCAAGTACAAAAGGCTAACCTAATCAAGCAAGCAAGCAGGTGGATTGATTCCTAAGCTAGCCATGGGATTTATTCGTGAGTTTATGGACAATTTGCGTATGTATAGACATTAGCTATTAGCAATCACACTGGGCGGCCGTGGACACGATATGAGTGGGCGGATGCCACTAACGAGCGACGATTGACGGTGTTGAGGCGTCGGGCTGCCGTGGAGATGAGGAGGTGCTGGATTAGAACTGGCGCTGACTGCAGGAAAGCAAGAGAGAAGGGGCTTGGGAAGAAGATGCATATGACATATGGGGTCGGGATGTCAGTGAGAGTAGATCGTGATCCCGGCCGAGATGGAACTTATCCTTGTATGCCAAACAGGTCCAAGGTCGAGATTGATCGGGATCATTGACTTCAGGACGTCAATTTCAGGGATTAAGAGGTTGAGGTTTGATTCCGACGATCCATATAAATTCAAGGTTTAAAACAGACTTTGCTCAAAAAATAAGGCCTGTCCATAGCCGCTCCATGCGGTCCTCCTCTATCGCAACACCGGTGATGTCAGAGCAACTCTAGCAGACCCCGCAAAATCTCGACCCGCAAAACGCATTTGTATTTTTACGAAGATCTCGTTTGTGTGTCGAGAACTAGCACGGCCGAACAGAAACCATAGATGAAACTGCATAATTTGAAAAACAGTTTTGTGGGAGAAATTGCACCTCATGGACGCAAGTAGTTCATCACATACTACATATATTTTACATGATCAAACACTACAAACACTAGTTCATACTAAATACAATATCAGTACTAGTACTAGAGGGGTGAGGCGCGAGCTCGCGGCCATGGACGACACCGTGGAGGAGCTCAATCCTCCTCGCTGGAGGTGCCGAGGTCGATGTACTTCGCCCTCTGATCCTCGTGGATACGACGCCACTCGTCGTCCTTCTCCTTGACGGTGAGGTTGGCCGCGACCGCCTTCTGGAACTGGAGGTCTTCGAGATCCTCGTGGTGGCGTCGGTGCTCCGCCTCCTCGCGCACGCTCCGCTCGGCAATGGCGGCCGCAACCGCATCGACGTCGGCGACGAAGTCCCCTGGCCCGACGACTCCGCGGTGTCCGAGCTCCTTGGGCTCCTCCTTGACGGGGATGAACTCAAAGTCCTCCGGCTCCTCCGACCACTCCCTCTTCACGGGGAGAAGGCCCGCGTCGGAAGAGGAGGAGCTCCCGGCGTAGGAAGATCTCGCCGCGGAGGAGAAGGACGCAGCAGAGGACGGGGTACGGCCGTGCCAACGGTCGTACTCGTCAATCTCGTGGATGCGGAAGCTCAGCGGCAGCGAGAGGCCGCAGTTGGTCCAGTTCCTCGCGCCGTCCGACCGGACGCGCTGCTCACGCTCGGGGTCACTGCCGCCGCCGGATCTGCTGCCGGAGTCGCGTCCGGAGATCCACATGCGGCTCCACATGGCGGCTGGAGGCGGAAGGGGGTCACCTGCGGCGAGAAATGTGGAGAAGGGGGTGGGGAATTGCGTGGCTTGGCAGCAGCGGGGGATAGGGTTTCGACCTGCAAACGCGCCGCGAAACCATAGATATAGTGGTCGGGGCATGCGGTTTGCGGGCCGCGGCAAAAAAATTTACGGGCCGGGCGAGTATGCAAGCTCTGTTCTGGCCGGAAAATTGGGCTGAGCCCACATACTCGCCGGAATTTTGCGGGTTCGCGGCTTTTGCGGGGTCTGCTAGAGTTGCTCTTACAAACTGCGGCACCGACGCAAACGAGCAGCAATGATATTATGATCGGACAAGTGCATCACCGGCGATGTTACGACCAGACAAGCGCAACACTACGCAGCGATGTTCTACTGGCAACGCTCTACAACACCGTTCGTAGCACCGGTTCTCCCCTCCCTCGCAACACCAGCAATACTACATTGCATACGCTCTGCAACAGCCTGCAACAACAACGTGTAGCACCCCCGGGGCTCACAGAACCCGCGCGAGAGGCAATGGACACAACGAGGTCGTTGCCGCCCAACGGTAGCATGCCTTGGCACTTTGTCTAAAGGCACCAGTCTCGACCACAAATATGTGATTCATCCGTCGTCTCGTGACATTGACGCCTTCTCTTGCCCAGTCATGTGAGTTGTTTATGCTTTGTTTTGCCTTTGGTCGGTGATGATGGCTTTAGTATGGTTTATTCTCTCGGTGTTGGTTGTCACAATAATTTGGTTGGGATTGGGGTTGGTCGTTGCTCCTTTGCAATGGTCACTGGTCTCACAATGTGTGACAAGAGGGACAAAGGTCCCTGGTAGACAACTTGGCCCATTTCGTTCGTCAAACAGTGAAAATGAACGGAGGGGCTGGGCGAGGCAGTGATCTAAGGGAGGCAATTGAAATTGAGGTCCAGGTTTCAGCTCGCTAACGTGATGTGGAGCCTGTTTACCTGGAGATGTCTATGATATGTTCGGTCTCTAACCGCTTCTGTATGGGTAACGGGCGTCGATTGTGTTAGCTCTAGATACGTTGTTGGTTAATGTGTCCTCGGAATGGTTTGGTCTCATGCTCATTTGATTCTTGTTGTGCATCGAGTTGGATTATCATCTGCTCTCCTGGCGAGTAGTCTTGGTTTGTTGTTTTCGGTCCCGGTTCTGACCATTTTTCGTGCACTGACGATGTGCGGATGGGACATCACTCAGGAGGCTAGTTCTCGGTATCTTCGGGTCGTAGTCCTATTTGCGCAGTTCCAATTGTCTGGTCGTCGTGTGTCCATGTAACGAATATAGCATGATAACAGTCACATGTATCATGTTTTGCGAATGATTTCTCTTGCGGGGGAAGGAACTAATGGAGGCAGAACATATTTCATCTCTGCCTCGTCGTTGTTAGTGACTTCATAAAGTTCATTTTGAAAGTCTAGGAAGGCATTTGTTCAGCTAGACTGTAGCACTAAAAGACTAGGCTTACATCCCAAAACAAACCGGTCATGCATGAGTGCCCTGCTCGGCATGCGTGTCGGTCGCACTCTGACGAGTTGTTTCGTTATTGTTAGGTGACTGTCGGGTTCTAGCGTGACCTATTTCCATCGCGTTCCCTTGGTTGGATGATGTGCTTTGGGATGTCTACTGATAACCCACAAGTATAGGGGATCGCAACAATTTTCGAGGGTAGAGTATTCGACCCAAATTTATTCATTCGACACAAGGGGGGCAAAGAATATTTGCAACTACTAGCAGTTGAGTTGTCAATTCAACCACACCTGGAGAACTAAATATCTACAACAAGTGATCAATAGCACAGTAGCATGATAGTTTGATAGCAGTGGTAACAATAGCAATAATAATAGTAACAGTTTTTGTAGTGATTGTAACAACAACAGTAGCGAAAGTAACTTAGCAAAGATCAATATGCGAAAGACATAGGCATTGTATCAGTGATGGATAATTATGTTGGATGACATTCATCATGTAACAATCATAACCTAGAGCGACACAGAACTAGCTAGCTCCAATTCATCAATGTAATGTAGCCATGCATTCCATATATAGTCATACATGCTTATAATAATAACTTGCATGGCACCTTTTGTCCTACCCTCCCGTGTCAGTGGGGTCCATAAGGAAATCTCTAAGGGATATTAAGGTCTCCTTCTAATAGAGAACCGGAACAAAATATTAGCACATAGTAAATACATGAACTCCTCAAACTACGGTAATCACCAGAAAGAATCCCAATTATTGTCACCTTGGGGTATGCGGATCATAACACGTGATATGTGCATACAACTTGCAAGATGGGATCAGAAACATATATATTCATGAAAACATAAAGGGTTCAGATATGAAATCATGGCACTCGGTCCCTAGTGACAAGCATTAAGTATAGCAAAGTCATAGCAACTCAGAACATAGTGGATACTAGGTATCAAGCCCTAACAAAACTAACTCGATTATATGATAAATATCATCCAACCCATCATCGTTCAGCAAGCCTATGAAGAAATTACTCACTCCTGGTTGTGAGCATAATGAAATTGGTGATGGGGGATGGTTGATGATGACGACGACCTCCAATCCACCTCTCCAGATCAGCCCTCCCGATGAAGAACAGGAGGAGGTGGCGGCTTCGTATTGTAAAATGCGATGATTCCTTCTCCCTAATTTTTTTTCTGGACGAATAGGTACCTATGGAGCTAGAGTTAGGAGCTGCCAGGGGCCCACAAGCCTGACAGGCGCGCCCTAGGGGGTGGGCGTGCCCTCTGGGCTTGTGGCGCCCTGGTGCCCCCCCTCTGGTATTTCTCTTCGCTAGTATTTTTTATATATTCTGGAAATTTTCTCCGTAAATTTTTAGCCCAATCCGAGAACTTCTATTTCTGCACAAAAACAACACCATGGAAATTATGCGGAAAACAATGTTAGTCTGGGTTAGTCCCATTCAAATCATACAAATTAGAGTCCAAAACAAGAGCAAAAGTTTTTGACAAAGTAGATACGTTTGGGACATATCATCTACTCGGTATTTAGACTCCATGGTTTGCCCGGTTGGTCCCAAGTCGTCTCGGTTGTTTCGAGTAGGGTCCCCGATTCTGATGGTTCAGGTCATGTGTCGTGTGATGTGCAACCGTCCTTTCTATTGACCCGACTGTTGGGTTGCCCTGGCCAGCCAAAGATGGACATGGGCAGTGATCATCCTTGCCTGACATTGGTAAATACACATGCCAGACACAAATGCAATACAAACATAATCACCTGCAGACAATTCACGAGAAACATTGTTCAAGTGGTTCATCTAAATTTCGGGTTGCAATAGTTGCTTCAATCGATATGGAGAGAGAGAAAGAGAGAGAGAGAGAGAGAGAGAGAGAGAGAGAGAGAGAGAGTAAGAGTAAGGGAGAGAGTGTGCGTGCGTGACAGGCATATGGCGACATGCTTACTATATGGAAAGATCGATAATGACCTTTTGATGCCTCGCCTGGCCAGATGGTGTGTTTTGGAATCTTTTCCAGTCCTTTCGATGTTGCAGCCTTGCCCTTGGCGTACGTGGTTGCATGTTGTCACTGATCACGCTTTCCCCTAGAATGTGAGTCGTCTAGTCAGTTTGCTTGGCTTATTCCTGCTCGTGTGTTTTCAGGTGGGGATGCATGGTTTTGATGGTTTAGGTCATTTGCCATGGGGTGTGGTCGGGCTTTCTATCTACTCGGTTATTTGGTTCCCTGGCTGGACAACAAAGCACATGGGCAAGGATCATCATTGCTTGTCATTGGTGAGGCAATTATAAACGCACTATGATTATAATCATTTGTAGGCAATTCAGCAGAGGCATGCTTCAAATGGTTAACCTAATTTCTCGGATGTTGTTTTTCTATAAGAATTATGAGATAGAGAATGGTTGGAGAATAAAAGAAGTCTCAGACATCCATTGACATGCCCAAGCAAACAACTCATGCATTGCTAGAGAAAGCTATGGGTGATGATCTCATCAAATCAAATGCAAACTTGACATGAACATAATCATTGGTGGACATATGAGGGGGAAAATCCTTCAAATAACTTGCTTAACTTTCGGTCTGCAATTGGTCTCTGCGCAAATTGGCGCAATGGGTCATCTAGTGGACAATGGATGTAGATGGCTGATAACCCACAAGTATTGGGGATCACAATAGTTTTAGAGGGTAGAGTATTCAACCCAAATTTATAGATCCGACACAAGGGAAGCCAAAGAATATTTGCAAGTATTAGCAGTTGAGTTGTCAATTCAACCACACCTGGAGAACTAAATATCTGCAGAAGAGTGATTAGTGGCACATTAATATGATAGTTTGATGGTGGTAGTAGCAATAGCAACGGTAGCAGTAACTGTAGCAATTTTATAGTGATTGTAACAGCAACAACAACAACAACAACAACAACAACAACGACAGTAGCCACTTAAAAAAGATCAATATGCAAAAGTCATAGGCATTGGATTAGTGATGGATAATTGTGTTGGATGACATTCATCATATAACAGTCACAACCTAGAGCGACACATAACTAGCTCCAATTCATCATTGTAATGTAGGCATGTCTTCCATATATAGTCATACGTGCTTGCGATAAAAACTTGCATGACATCTTTTGTCCTAACCTCCCGTGGCAGTGGGGTCCATAAGCAACCTAAGGTATATTAAGGCCTCCTTTTAATAGAGAACCGAAACAAAGCATTAACACATAGTGAATACATGAACTCCTCAAACTACGATAATCACCGGAAAGATCCCAATTATTGTCACCTTGGAGTATGCGGATCATAACACGTAATAGGTGCATATAACTTGCAAGATACAATCAAGAACACAAATATATTCATGAAAACATAAAGGGTTCAGATCTGAAATCATGGCACTCGGGTACCCATTACTCGCGTACCCTGCGGGTAAAAACCCTATTAGGGTAAGTGTATGGGACAAAAATTTACCCATGGGTACTTAAATGGGAAAATATCATACCCATCGGGTAGAGAGGG